>NW_017307731.1:399264-402161 GCF_000935625.1 Nanorana parkeri
GGGGGGGGGGAGGTAATCCTGGCAACAGACCCCAAAATGGGAGATTTACTTTCTATTCCTGTCCTGCTAACAACTGTAAGATTGAGATTTTCCATAATTTTAAGTTTTACCATAATGAGTCGGGAGGAGGGATCTACCTACCAGTATGGACATGGACGACGATAAAAAAACATCACAGGTTTCCATGCTTTGAAATGATTCAGCTTTAGCTTTATCTTCTCGAGACCTTCAGCTTGTGTCCAACACTTTTTTGCCTTTTAAAATTCCTTTATAAAAATAAAGCTTCTAATTCTAAGATAACTTTTGTTTATTTGTTTGTCTGTCTGTTTTTGTATTCTGTTCTCTGCCTGACTGCCTGTAAAAGATGGAAGTCGACACACGTGACTTTTCGAATGTAAAACAAAAATAAACCTATGTACAATGGGAAAAAAAATAAATGCAAACTGGTATTTAAAAAAAAAAAAAAAACATCACAGGGTCTCCATTCCTGTACTGTATATGTATACAAAGTTTTGGCTTTAGATACACTTATCAGATGCGTCTGTGAGGGCGATTTAATAAAACATGCACAACAAATTGGTGGCCGAATTAGAAAGTTCTGCGGAAAGTTGATGAAAGCCTTTATTTTCGATAAATGCAACAGGTGTAGATGGTTCTTACGTGCAACACTGGTACATATCCGGCGCTATGGCTGCAACAAACTCATTAGGAAATACCCCCATATCGGCGGTAAGAAAAGTGGGGTGGAGAAGACCTTTTCCATGTTGGACTAAGGTGCTTGGCACGCGTAAGTATTGTGTTGCAGACAACAGATTCATAGACACCTCCCCAACGGTTACATGAACCAGTCACAGGTTGCCCCTTTTGTTCCAGATTTCTAATAAGTGTCTATGACACTCTCTATGAATTCCAGCGCGGTGGTCTTTTTTATATCCACAAATACAAGCAGTTCTTTTACATCTTTCTATTCCAAATTGAATTCTTGATCTTTTGATATAGGATTGCATTGTTCTTACAGAATGTTCTGTATCAGTGAATGATAAGGATGGGTTACTTCCGTGGCAGGCTCTGAATCTTCGGTCCAGGGTCCTTCCCGGTGGCTAGAGTCTCGGAGATGTGTACTTGTGGTGTCGGGCAGCCCCTCTATGGAGTCCGTGGTTGTAAATCTTCCACTCTCAGGCTCTATGAGCTCATGTCTGCTCAGATAGACGCAGCCCATTGAGAATTAAGTAGGTGTTGAAAATTAAGCATTTCTTTTCGATGGGTTTATTTTGCAGCAACAAACATAACGTTGATCCCCGGGCCCCCGGCTTTCTCTCTGTGGGCTGTCTGTGGCCTGGCGCTCTTTGACATGTAAAATTCCTGTTTGTTGTTGTATGACTGGAACTGTATATGCTTCTGATGCGTCCAGTAAGGCATGCGTACAACAGCAACATACAGCGGAATCGCAAATACAATGAGGAAGGACTTTATTCCTCCATTTCTGGGACAGCGGAGTGATACATACCTGGGTTGTACTCGGTAGGGGAAGGTGAAGCTTCAGGAATAATCTGTGGTAGGATTTGCTGAGAACGTAGAGAGTTTGGTTTATTGGGCAAACCTTCAAGGACCCCGAAAAACTCATCAGCATTTATATTTCACTGTGTTGACTGGGGAGGTGACTGAGGGGTGTCCCTCAAGTACTAATATCATCTCTTCTTCTGCTGGACACAAGAACCATCACATTTTTTAATATAGTTACATAGTATTTGAGGTTGAATAAAGACACGGGTCCATCAAGTTCAACCTATTGTGTGTATGTATGTGATTCTGCATGTGGATGCGTGTGTACGAGTCCCTGTGTGATATTGTTTTTCATGGTACCTGTACCCCTGTATGTTACTGTCTCTGAGGAAGTGGTCCAAATGCTTCTTGAATGATTCCACACTCTCAGCTGATAGCACTGCTTGTGGCAGCGAGTTCCAGACCCTAACCGCTCTGACTGAGAAGAACCCCTTACACCCCTTGTGCTGAAATCCTTTCTCCACCAGTTTTAGGTGGTGGCCTCTAGTCCTTGTTACGGAGTTTATAGTAAAAAGTTTATTGCTGAGGTTGCTATCACCACTGAACATCTTTTATATCAAAATCATATCCCCCCCCCTTAATCTCCTCACTTCCAGCGTGAACATGTTTAGATCTAGTAACCTCGTCTTATACCTTAGGTCAGGGACGTCCAAACTCCGGTCCTCCAGCTGTGGTGAAACTACAAATCCCATGAAGTATCTCTCTCCGGGAGTCATGTCTGTGGCTGTGAGAATCTTGCAAAGCCTCATGGGATTCGTAGTTCCACCACAGCTGGAAGGCTGGAGCTTGGACATCCCTGCCTTAGGTCCTCCAGCCCCTTAATTAGTTTGGTTGCCCTTCTCTGGACTCTCTCCAGCTCAAGGACATCTTTCCTGTGGACTGGTGACCAAACCTGGACCGCGTACTCCAGATGAGGCCGAACCAGCGATCTAGAAAGTATATATTATATGTGTACATATATTTTTGCCGGAGGTCTTCTGTCCCGTCGTGTGGCACAGTGATGTGAATGATGTTTTTTTCTTTTTTTAATTTCTACCAAACCTTAAAGTACACTTGGCTTGAATTCTTCAGCCAAATTTGGGAAAACCCCATTATATGATTGTTCCTATCCATACAGCTTAGTTATGGGCCCTTTTACACGGGCGGCCCATCATTTTTTTCAAGCGCGGACCCGATCGGATTCCCAGTGCTAGTCTATGGGCAGCCGTGCGTAAACTTTGGATGGGCATCCATTTGCACCTGGTTACCACCCCGTCCCCCTTACTCCGGCCAGGTCCGGAAAAACAAACGTGTCAGAGATCCATTTTGCCGGACCGGGTGTGTGTGTGTGGGGG
>NW_017307731.1:402209-406285 GCF_000935625.1 Nanorana parkeri
GAACCATTTTCGCGGGCCGGGGGGGGGGGGGGGGGGGGGGGGTAATTTGATGTATACTGACACATGTCCATGTTACATGCGTTTCCCCCATAGACTCATATGTGGTCCGGTAGTTTTAGTTCTTTCCCCCCATCACAAGATGAAGGAATAAACTGAACGGGCACACGGATGTCACCGCTGTGACATCTGCTCTGTACTGCTGTGATCAGGAGGGGGATCCGGGCAAAGACCTCCTGATCAGCTCGTTTCAAAAGGGGCCTAAAAATTAACTCCCAAATAGTTATTATTATTATACAGGATTTATATAGCGCCAACAGTTTGTGCAGCGCTTTACAATATAAGGAAGACATTACAGTCACAATACAATTTAAGACAAGATGGTAAGGAGTGCCCTGCCCCTGAGGGCTTACAATCTAATAGTTGTTACTTTTTATATGTGTCGGTGTAGCCGGAGCCTCTGCGCGCTTCTCTCTCTCTCGAGCTCAGGTTTATCTAGTCCTTCTATGTGAATGAGAACATGTAACAAATATAAAATACATGCTCTCAATGTTCCATATCATGAAGCAGTTTCTGAGTTCAGTTCCAGTAAGAATGTGCTGGTGGGCTCTATTGTCAGTGGAGACTCACTCCTCTGTATGTGATCACTTTGGGTCTAATGCAGCAAATACAAGTTGCTGTTGGCATTTTCAAGCTTTGTACATCTGGAATAGGAACAGAAACTACTTATAAATGTATTTCATGATCATATGTTTAATATAAGTGCAGTTGCTGGTATTTGATTGCTTTCGATGTACTGCTACAAGTTCTCTATATTTTGGTGACAGGTGCTGTTCACTTGTTTATCTATATTTTTTATTGTATTGTCTAACTTCTTTCTACTCCTGAACTAGAAGAACGAGCACTTCAATGCCTGAGCTGAGGCGGTGGCTCAGAGGGTTAGAGCTCTGACTGGCCTGCTGGAGACCTGGGTTCGAATCCACCCGACCTCTGAAGACTCCAAATCTGTGAAAGCAGGCTCCGTGAATGTGATGTAGACCCACCTGAATGTGATACCACGAGAGCTCTGTAGAGGGAAAGCCTTGTCCTGGGTGCTGTGCAATACCTGAACCTCCTAGTGGTGGGGCAGGGTAGTGGGAACTGTTTCAGACCCACTACTCTGTCCCACCACTAGGGGGTTCAGGTACTGCACAGCACCTGGGAGGTGACCTGGATATATAGATATATATCTGGGGTGAGCCAAAAAAACCCTAAGTCCCTAAATTTTGAATGGGCCGCCCCTGTAAGACAGCCCCTTGTATTTATATATGTTGCAGTGATGTCACAGACTATGGACCGAAGAGGGGGTAGTCCACACTCTATTGTGATGCCACACATGTTACAGGCCTGTGGGGGCCTGGGACTGGAGCAGACTGGTGGGTTGTCCATGGCCTCCAAGCTTTCACTCAGCGATTTGAGCTCGAGTCTACAGTGCTTCCATGTACTTGCCCTTAGGGGTCTACAGTGCTCTTGTGGTATCGCACTCGGGGGTCTACAGCGCTCTCATGGTAATGCACTCGGGGGTCTACAGCGCTCTCATGGTAATGCACTTGGGGGGTCCACATCACTCTTGTGGTGTTGCACTCACCCCAAGTGCGACACCACAAGAGCTCTGTAGACCTTCCAAGTGCTCTCTACAGCACTTTCATGGAGTCGCACTCTCGGAGCCTGCAGCGCTTTTATGGATTGGCCCTTGGAGTCTTCAGCGCTGTTGTGGATTTGAACTGGTGTCTACAGCGCCCTGGGTCAACGCTCTTATCCACTGAGCTACTCGCCTCTGCTCAGGCAATGATGGGTTCCTTCTCCTACTTCTGGTGTAAAAGACGTCACAGATTCAGAAGGAAAAACCAAGATTCGAACCAGCAACTTCAAAATCTCTACTGGGTCCATGGGCCGGCGGCTAAACCACTGAGCCAGCCGGCCCTTTGTATCACTGAGCAATCCATCAAGACTTAGGAAGTGAGATGTGATGACTGCGGCCTACAAATTCAGAGAAGAGCCGGGATGCGAACCGGCGACGGCGAGCGATCGATCTGTGGCACCTCCAGCTGGCTGGCTGCTAAACCCCTACGCCAGAGACAAGCTCTGGCTTGGGGTTTAGCAGCCAGCCCCTTGAAGTTCAAGCCCCGAAAACTCCACACTTAGTAATAAAAATTACTTTTTTTTGGAAATGTTTTCCTTCTTCATATATAGGCTCAGAGTTTAGCAGCCAGCACTTTAATCCACATTGTTTATATATAAATAATAAAGAAAGGGGGTGTGGTGGCTCATTCATATTATAGTAGGTTTAGCTGTTGGCCTTTCCCTGTAGTTTTGGAGAGCAGGGAGTGAATATCATGAGGCGGTCATTCATTCATTCGTTGTCGAGATGAAAACATTGACAGATTTCATCCCTTATGTATGTGTGGGATGATTTCTGATCATTGGTGATGTTGGAGATTTTCACGTGTCTCATCCTCTTCACCTCCCCTCACCCCTGTGTACGGTCAGCATTTCCACCGCCGCTCCAAAAACACGCAGTGGGCGTTATCACCAGCACCCGCTTTCATTTTTATGGTCTCCATGGAGGTGCCCGAGCGGCCATAATGAACCCCGGACGATGTATAGACCATTAAAGCCGGCACTGGGATTCAAACCCAGGTCTCCAAAACTTCACGCAGAGAGACTCCGTCCACCAACCCTCTGAGCCACCGCTCAGTTATATGTCTGGTGGAGGATCTGAGGATATCAACAACAAATCTACCAAATCCGGACAGAACGGGGCGAGTGTGTTCTCAATTAATGATGGCCTCGGGGCTTATTCACACGCCCGCATTGTGGAATGGCACCTGTGTACAGCTACAGGCAATGCAAAGCACTACCGTACCATACATTGTGCTGCACAGAGTTTATTCATAAATAAATATATAAAAAGAAAAGGGTCATTAATATTTTATTGTGTTGTTCTGTCAGCTGATCCTAAATAAATGTGTTGCCCTAACACACAATAATGCCTCCTTGTGTTAATACGACCCATAGTGTACGTCCTTGGATTGGCTTAGAAACAGAAGTGTAGTTTTGGAGAGCAAGGTTCCTATAAGATTGGCATATAGCTAGACTCCGCCTCCCACCATGAGGTCAGAATAACAGCCCCATCTCCCACCCCTACAAAGCTGATTCCAACATGCTACCTGAGGCTGCATATTTCTGCCTAAGTAGCGGCATTCATCCTTCCCCGACGTCCGACAGACGTCTTTTAATAGCAGCCGTTCTAGGGAGGATGCTTCTGCCTGTAATGACCTGCAAGGTGTGTGTGTGTGTGTGTGTGTCCCCTCCCCTTCTCCGACTCGGAGTACAATCCAGGCAGGTGTCACTGCCTCCCCCTATTGGCTGGGAATCCCACTCCTGCCCTCAGGAGACGGTTCCTGAACTCTGATTAGGGACACAATACCTGCAAGTGACTGCGTCAATATCCGGCTCCAGTTCTGTTAGAAAATAAAATCCATTTCAGGCACTTGGTCCATGAGCAGAGTCTGAAGTCCTGCGTATGGACCATTGCTCACGCTGGCCACATGTAAACACGCGTGTGCTAACATTTACATATGCACGGTGCCTTCTGCGTTGTAGAAACCAATGACACCTGAAACAGAGTGCACGCGCGCACACGCCGAGGGGAATTTATCAAAACTGGAGCAAAGAGAATCAGGAGCAGTCGTCCATGGCAACCAATCAGCTTCTCTCTTTACTTTGTTTAGTTAGGCTTTGAAAATTAAAGAGAGAAGCTGATTGGTTGCCGTGCACAAATGCTCCAGACTCTCTTTGCTCCAGTTTTGATAAACTGGAGCAAAGAGAGTCTGGAGCATTTGTGCTGCCGAAATCTCGTTACTGCATTTCATCTCCCTCATGGGCCGGTGTCTCCACTTGTCTGGTGCCAGGGAAATGTATCCCGCGGTCCCTCATGCTGCGATTGTGTTGGGTGCAGACAGTAGGATGAGTATGTGGTGTCTGTGGCCGGTGAGACTCAAGCTGTGCCGGTGGTGTAGTCTTAGTTAGCAAACACC
>NW_017307731.1:406609-414620 GCF_000935625.1 Nanorana parkeri
TGTTCGGGAGTAGATGGGGGGAATGTAGGGGGGGGGGGGGGTACCTCTAGTCCTGTTGATTTCATCCAGCCACTTGTCAGTAGTCTGATTCCTATGGAATGTTCACCTGTTTGGGGCAGATCCGGCGTGTCGGGACCTGTGTTGCGCAGGCATGTGCTGAGCTGTACGGCATTGTGAATTGTCTTCCCCGGGGCTATGTGGAAGCAGAGAGTATGGCAAAGAATGCTGTGTGTGTTAATAGCAGGCAGCAAGCTAGTCGTGTGCTTGGAAAGGAGTGGAACCATGTGTGGGAAGGTGCGTGCCCCCGGGGCGGCTCGGCTCATGCACCTGCTTGTTGGGCTCTGATCCTTGTTCCTACCTGTCCTATTGTGCAAGGCTCAGGTATGCTTACACCTCTCACTTCACAATGAGGGACATTGATAGTCATCTTTATGGAAAATGCTCCATTGTCGGAACGGCGGTGATTAACTCCTGCATCACCCTAAAGGGGGACGCTGCTTAACTCCTGCATCACCCTAAAGGGGGACGCTGCTCAACTCCTGCATCACCCTAAAGGGGGACGCTGCTCAACTCCTGCATCACCCTAAAGGGGGACACTGCTTAACTCCTGCATCACCCTAAAGATGGACGCTGCTTAACTCCTGCATCTCCCTAAAGATGGACACTGCTCAACTCCTGCATCTCCCTAAAGATGGACACTGCTCAACTCCTGCATCTCCCTAAAGATGGACACTGCTCAACTCCTGCATCTCCCTAAAGATGGACACTGCTCAACTCCTGCATCTCCCTAAAGATGGACACTGCTCAACTCCTGCATCTCCCTAAAGATGGACACTGCTCAACTCCTGCATCTCCCTAAAGATGGACACTGCTCAACTCCTGCATCTCCCTAAAGATGGACACTGCTCAACTCCTGCATCTCCCTAAAGATGGACACTGCTCAACTCCTGCATCTCCCTAAAGATGGACACTGCTCAACTCCTGCATCTCCCTAAAGATGGACACTGCTCAACTCCTGCATCTCCCTAAAGATGGACACTGCTCAACTCCTGCATCTCCCTAAAGATGGACACTGCTCAACTCCTGCATCTCCCTAAAGATGGACACTGCTCAACTCCTGCATCTCCCTAAAGATGGACACTGCTCAACTCCTGCATCTCCCTAAAGATGGACACTGCTCAACTCCTGCATCTCCCTAAAGATGGACACTGCTCAACTCCTGCATCTCCCTAAAGATGGACACTGCTCAACTCCTGCATCTCCCTAAAGATGGACACTGCTCAACTCCTGCATCTCCCTAAAGATGGACACTGCTCAACTCCTGCATCTCCCTAAAGATGGACACTGCTCAACTCCTGCATCTCCCTAAAGATGGACACTGCTCAACTCCTGCATCTCCCTAAAGATGGACACTGCTCAACTCCTGCATCTCCCTAAAGATGGACACTGCTCAACTCCTGCATCTCCCTAAAGATGGACACTGCTCAACTCCTGCATCTCCCTAAAGATGGACACTGCTCAACTCCTGCATCTCCCTAAAGATGGACACTGCTCAACTCCTGCATCTCCCTAAAGATGGACACTGCTCAACTCCTGCATCTCCCTAAAGATGGACACTGCTCAACTCCTGCATCTCCCTAAAGATGGACACTGCTCAACTCCTGCATCTCCCTAAAGATGGACACTGCTCAACTCCTGCATCTCCCTAAAGATGGACACTGCTCAACTCCTGCATCTCCCTAAAGATGGACACTGCTCAACTCCTGCATCTCCCTAAAGATGGACACTGCTCAACTCCTGCATCTCCCTAAAGATGGACACTGCTCAACTCCTGCATCTCCCTAAAGATGGACACTGCTTAACTCCTGCATCACCCTAAAGATGGACGCTGCTTAACCGCACACCCTTTCCCTGTTGAAGCAGATGCCGGGCTGGTGTACCAAGTGTGAATGGACATTGCAGTAAGCAAAACAAAGTGCAGAATGAAGAGGAACTTTTCACCTTCCCTGAAGTGACCAGTCAGACACATAATGGGATTTGTAGCTTCACCCCAGCTGGAGTTCCTGGTGTATATGAAGCCTGGATGTATAGAAGAAAACATTGGAGGAGGTTTCAGCATGAACACGGGTCATTTTGGGCACAACCATCAAAGTCGGTACAGAAATGACCCGTTTTTAGGCTGCGAGTCTTACAAGCGTATTCCATGCTGTCAGCTTAACAAATAAAAGAGACAAACCAAACAAACAAGAAACATGTTTAATATGTTGTCTGGAAGAACGATGACACGACGAGCGACTGTACCACGCCGACAAATTCTACATCAAGAATGTCTTCTCCATTACTATCAATGGACTTAAAGAGACAGCGTCACTTCTCCTATTCAGGCAACAACCCAGCGAGGTCGGCGTCTTGTTCATACTTTGAGTATTACAAGTAACTGTCCGTCCAAAACCTTTGCGTGCGTCCGTCTTCTCCGTGGCGTCTGTATCTTCTGTCTGTAAATAAGGCAGATACAAGTGTTTGAGCGGCTTTGCTGAGAAGCTTTCTGTGTATTCGTAGCTGAGTTTGTTTCTTTAGCGGCTGTGTGTTTGGTGAACATCAATTGGATACATTGGTTCTGGGTGCAACAGATTTGTTTGTGCCAGAAACTAGGGATACACCGATACCGGTACCGAGTATTGGGGCAAGTAGCCTGGCCCAATACCCGAACTTTCACTATCGGATTCGGCTTCCTGACTGGCCGGCAAGCCGACTCCATGCTCTCTCATAACTTGTTGACGAGGGAGCATGGAGCCGGCTTCCCAGCCAGTCAGGAAGCGGGGCAGCATGTAATGACTCGCTGCCTATCTTCCTGATTGGGCGGGAAGCTGTCCAATCAGAAGGCTGGACGGTGATTCATTACCTACACCCCCTCCTGGCTTTCTGATTGGCCAGAAAGCCGGCTCCATGCTCCCTCGTCACATGGTGACGGCTTCTCTGCTAATCGGTAAGCCGGGTGACGAGTCTTTACACGCTGCCTGGCTTCCTTAATGGGACTTTTGGTATCGGCGAGAACCAGTACCGGAAAAAAACAATATCGGTACTCGTACTCAATACCGAAAAACCAGTAACGGTGCATCCCTACTAGACACAGCTCAGTGTGCCTTTGGTATTGTCACTTTGCTCCCTCAGATATGTGAATGCTAAATTAGAAGAATTAAAACTCTGCAGATGAAACCCTAAGCTACTCACCCCCCCCCCCTGTATTGGCAGTGCCAGCGGCGCTATCCGCACCCACACAAACTCCTAAACATTGTCAGCTCAGAGTATGCGCCCCGTCTGGCTTCTCAGCAATGACTTATAGTACATTGCACTGACTGGCATTTCTAACTGCCAACAAAAACATGGAGGCCGAGCAGGAGGGGAGCGCAGGAAGGGGAGCGCAGGAGGGGGGGCGGGTGTCACACTTTGATTTATTTCAAATAAAAACAAAAATGTTTATTTGGAAATACGGTGCAGTCTACGTACACATGACCGCAAATATTTCTCCTTTCCATTTCTCCGGCCGTTCCCATGGCGATTATTTATTGTTCTGGTCATGGACAGAGGTGACTGGAGGACTAGGAATGGTCAGGATGGGACTTGGGGGATAATATCGCTGATAGGAAGACATCTCACCGGTCCTGGCAGAGGTCACACAATGTGGGTACTGCGCACGCCTGGCTAATATCTGCCTTCCATCTAATGTCTGTGGCTACTGTGGGACTTTCTATTCATTTAGATGCACAGCTTGTGCATGACTGCCTCAGGTCAGTTCTCTAAGGGCCCATTTATCTTTTTGGGAAAGCTTCCAATGGGGACACCTGTTCTGATGACAAATCTCCTAAAGTCAAAGTTTACCCCTCACTTCCTGTTGTGTCCTTTGGACAGGAAGTAAAGGGAAACCTCCCCAACATAGACAGTAACAAATAAAATAGCTGGTGGTGATCTAACCGTTTTCTACTCTTTTAGGGCTGGTGTTCGATCAATCGAAAAAAAATGTAATCGATTAATTAATTACGCACATACAGATCCAACTACATTGGCCTACACACATACAGCACAGCAATGAAGTAATAAAATGAACTAGGATCACACTAATCCAGCACGTTATTATTCTCACGTGCCCCACTCAATATGGCCGCCGCTTGAGTGGGGCAACTCAGAATAATAACGTGCTGGATTAGTGTGATCCTCGTTCATTTTATTACTTCATTGCTGTGCTGTATGTGTATAGGCCGATGCCTGGGCTGGCGCCCGTGCAGAAAGTTTCTTGGGCAAACTCACCGGCCCAAGTGGCTCCGTCGGCTAACGAAGGGGGGAGGAGTCCGGTGACGTCACGGACATCGACGTCACCGGACTCCTCCCCCTTCCCTTCGTTAGCCGACGGAGCCACTTGGGGAAGGGGGGAGGAGTCCAGTGACGTCACCGGATCGCTGACGGGACCCCCGGAAGCCGGCGGAGAGGCGAGTGTTTTCATTAGCGATCAAAAAGTTTAACGATTAATCAAGAAATTAATCTTTAATTTCCACAGCCCTAGTATATATATATCTTTTAATATACTTTCTTGGGACTTTTTTCTTCATCGGCTCCTCATCAGCCAATCAGATTTAGTTTTCCTTTGCCAGCTGTCATTTTGCAGGGCACGTAGATGTGATGGGTCTTATTCTGGCACGGATACAACTCAGACCGGTATTCAGAGCACCTCCAGACAGTCCTTGTGTGTCAGCATTGTGTGTGTAGCTAAGCCCCGGGAGAAGCTCCACACTGTCATCCTTCCTGTCAGTGACCAAGGTGAACAGAGAAATGACTCACCCATTACAGACAGGAGGAAGCCTGGGTCCCAGCCAGCGCACTCTCCCTCTCCCCGAGCGCACACCGCTGACAGGTTGACAGGTGAATCCATCCGAGAAGTTTGTACAGCTCCTCCGCTGTCTTGGTGTGTGGCCCCCCTGCGGACACCTGCTCAGAGACATAAATCACAGAGTTCAAGCCTGCTGCCGCCTCTGTATGATGCCATGCAGCGTTTACATACATACAGCTCTGTCCTAATATAAACTACGTCCCGCTGACATTCCACACATTCCCAATAATCCGCAACCTGCTGACACTTCTCATCGCAACAGATCTCAGGACACCTCTGAAGACGTCCTGGACTGACAGACGGTGTACAATGACCACATCCGGGATGTCATGTACTATGAAGTACTTTGTGATTATGTTTCGGGATACTCTTGTGTATGACAGGCGGGAATACGTCTTTTCCACTGATAGCACTGTCTGTGTCCCCCATATTGAACAATCCCCCCCCCCCATGTTTTTATTGCAGGTTAGAAGATGGGTAACAGGGGCAGCAACTTTCATAACTGAGATTGATTACTTGCAGCAAACTGGGAAGCACATCCACAAGAGGAACTGTGCACCCACCACCCCCCTGTGTAGTCATATAATGCTGAGACAACACCAACACATTCTTTGTTGTCTCAAGCTTGACATAGGGGACCAAAATGCCAGCAGTATACAAAAACTTCACCCAAACCGCAGTCATTCACAGATGAAGACTGGAGTCCAGTTTATTGCCAAAGCGCTGGGCCAAACTTCAAAACAATTTGTCCTTTCACTTTAAAGTGACTCTTTCACCTGATGAGGACTCCCTGCCAAAGAAGATAATACTTCCCCAGCATGGTGGTGAATCCAACCAAGTCATGGGTCCTGCGGGGGCAGTGAATGGGGGTGGCTGCAGGCAATCACCACACAGGAGTGCTGGACCGCGGAGATCTACTTGGAGGATGGATGAAGCTCTTGGGGAAGAAATACATAATATGAATCTTGTTTTGCAGGAAGATATCTTAACAACTATTTACAGTCACGTTATATTTTGGATTGTGGAGGGATGGGCCACACTCTCTGTTTCTCTGTATTCTTAGGCCCCATTCACACTGAGAGATTTATCGCGCGGTAATTCCCGCAATATCGCTCTCCAATGCATCTCAATGGGGCTCTGTCCGTCGCTGTCGCGGGTCGTGCGTCGCTACAGCAGGACCCTTTTTGGAGCGGATTTTGCCGCGATTCTAGCTTGCTCAATGCAACCATTTGCGCGACATCACGCAAAATGCAAATCGCGCGACAAACGCGCAATTTGCGAATCGCTCAATGTGAATGGGGCCTTATTGGGAATTACTTCCAACACTTCCTGTCCTCGTGACGGTGGGGACCTGTATTGGTGGGGACCTGTATGATGGGGACCTGTATGATGGGGACTTGTATGGTGGGGACCCGTATGGTGGGGACCCGTATGGTGGGGACCCGTATGGTGGGGACCTGTATGATGGGGACCTGTATTGGTGGGGACCTGTATTGGTGGGGACCTGTATTGGTGGGGACTTGTATGATGGGGACCTGTATGATGGGGACCCGTATGGTGGGGACCCGTATGATGGGGACCTGTATTGGTGGGGACCTGTATTGGTGGGGACCTGTATGATGGGGACCTGTATTGGTGGGGACCTGTATTGGTGGGGACTTGTATGATGGGGACCCGTATGGTGGGGACCCGTATGGTGGGGACCCGTATGATGGGGACCTGTATGATGGGGACCTGTATGATGGGGGGTGGGGACCCGTATGGTGGGGACCCGTATGATGGGGACCTGTATTGGTGGGATGGGGACTTGTATGGTGGGGACCTGTATGGTGGGGACCTGTATGATGGGGACCTGTATGGTGGGGACCTGTATGATGGGGACCCGTGGTAAAAGCATTGATAAGGAACGGATGAAACGCCCTGAAGGTTGGTGTTCCTGTGCAGCTGGGGAGATTTCACCTCATTCTTCTCCAATAATAGCGCTCACTGGGCCAGAAACTAATGAGAGAATTCAGTGTTCATGATGGGCAGAGATCAATCAGTCTATAAAAATTGCTTCTAGGTTCCCCTCAGACCCCCCACACGTTGAAGCCCCCCAGAGTCATATTTTCTGAGAGCAGAGACCCTGGAGAAATAAAATGGTGGTGGTTGCAATTTTTATATCACACGTCACTTTAACTATTCTTTGCTTTCTTCTGGAATGTTGTTCCTCGGTGACAGGGTCTCTTTAATGTCAGATAATATGTGCACGGCTTTGTTCCCCATAATTCGGCTTTCTCTGGCATCCACGCTCCCATCCCTGCACCTGCCGGCACTGGTGCAGGTAATGGGTCCCACCCATCGGGTGGGGGGGGGGGGGGGGGGATTACAGGAAAAAAAGTGCCCCCCCCGGGGGGGGGGGGGGGGGGAGGGTGTAATTACAGAGTGGCCCCTTCTATAATGATCAGACAATAGGCTGTAAAACGCTGCCCATCAATAGGAATACATGGGAATGTGCTGCATTGCATACAGTGTATGGAAATGTGATAGCCGCACACTGTACGCTCCGGGACTGGAGGAATTACGCCCCTGGAGGGAATATTTCCTTCCAGTGTCATCTTTCAAAGCTCAATCCAGCTGCCTGGAGGGAGGAGGGCAGAGCACCGTCCACCCTCTCATACTGGGTAGTCTTTTGGGGTTCGCTGCGACACCCCCACATTCAAGATTCAGCTCCCTAACATGCCGTGCCATGAGCGGCTATGAAGTGTCCTCGGGGCCTGGCTTAGGTGGAGACACAGGGTGAGGCGGGACAGGTTGCAGCACTCAGTCACCTGTGAAGAGATCTGGAAGATCTATGAGGTCAGATGAGCATCAGAGTCGGTGTACGTGATGGCAGACAATGGAGACAAGAATTTACAGATTATCAGGATAAGACACAACATGAATGTGGATTTCCATTGAGGAGTCCGGGACGGCATAGCAACCATCGTACAAATATCATCTCCTCTTATATTGTGACATACAGCGCTATCTTTCAGGAACATGGGGGTCACATGACCCTCGCCAATCCCTTCACAGTAATGGCAACCTATCTGCTAATACCGGAGGATAATGCTGCTCAATATGGAGGCTTCTCCATGGCAGCACATG
>NW_017307732.1:0-11129 GCF_000935625.1 Nanorana parkeri
CATATAGCTGGGTTTTCCCAAATTTGACTGCAAAAGTGGAAATATACCTTAAGCATTTTTTTGTTCAAGGAACACAGACTACCCACCATATTTTTTTTGATCCAGGTATAACTGTCGCACACCAGGTATAAAATCATTTAGTTGCTAATCATTGTGATGTCCTGGGAATATCAATTGTCAAGCAATGTGAATATTTACACCATGTCTTGGAAATCCTGCTTCTCTCAAGTAACTCCACACTGGCAGACAGAGAAGCTGCACTTCAAAGAGTCCTAGGACACACCGTCCCCGACACTTCACTTCCCCATCACACCACAGTTTTTCGGGATTGCTCTACACCCAGAACCATTATATCTCTGTTCCTCTTTCTCCTGTCCTGCCCTTCTCTTCTCTCACTCTTCTCTCTTGTCTTCCCCCCTTTTTTTTGTGTTCATACATGAGTGGCGTATCCCTCCCTATTGCAACTGTTTAAAATATCTTTGCTGAAATGCGACTCATTAGTTGCCTATTACGCACTCCTATGATCCACTCACCCTCATTCATTTATATGTATGTTTTTCGATACTGTAAACAATATGTTATTATTTTTCTGGGAGTGTTCTTCAGCCCTGTGTTATGAGCAGTGTATTGTACTGATTTCCTTTGTTCTTTGACAAAATCTTAATCAAAATATTGAAAATAAAAGAATCCTAGGAAAGAGGCTATCCCCACTCAGTAGCACATATAATAACAAATTAAAAGCACAGGGCAATTCAGATTAGGGAAAAAGGAGTTGGTGTTCCCCTTTTAGACAATTTGAATTATTCCTGAATATGAACAGCAGCTCACAGACGGATTTTTTTGCGTGGAGCTGTTCCTTATTCATTAAACTACCACGTTATCTGTTCCTTATTCATTAAACTACCCCGTTTCATCTGGTTAGATGAAAGTTTACTGTACTGAGAGTTTACTGTAATAAGACTGAGGACTCACCATATCTTGTAAGGTGGGCACAGGGCTAAAGAAAAGGCTCCTTCAGATGCCTTGTGTCATCCTCACTTTAACTTCAGAGCATACATGCATCCTAAAATCTGGACACTCCCTGGAAAATACTTACCACAATTTAATTGATTAGTATTTGAAATTTCCCCCCCCCCCCCCCCACCCTTGCATCAGAAAGGCATAAGACTTTTGCGAAACCCCAGATGATCTCAAGGTAAATTAAGCATGCTAGCAGGCACCTAGTCTTGGGCCCCAAATTCATGTTATTTTGCTACAAAAAAGTACATTTTCTTTGGGCTCTCATCAACCATCAATACAACATAAAATGAAAGAAAATGTTAAATTTGCTAATGTTTCCAGTTAACTTGTTTATATTTAGAAAGCCATTTTTTAAATACCACAGAAATGTTCCCAAAATTATCAATTACATTTTAGAGAATAAAAGGTTAATATTAACTGATCATAAGAAATAAAAAAAATAAAAAACTTTAAAACCTTAATTACTTTGGAAAACAAAGCTGTTACAGCAGCTAATGAACTTATAATTTATCCCCTCACAGCCAAATAAGCATGAGTTTTCTGCATGAGAGCACAGTGAATTCATTGTTTAAAAAGATATCCGATTTGTGACTGTAGGAAGCTAATGTGCTGGCAAGGGGCATGATAAAGTAACCCTGACACCTCTGACGGGAGGTATACTGCAATCTATGATACAATATACTTAACAAAATGCAATCTCAGTAAGTAATGGGAAATAGTTTTGTTAATAAATCTGGTTTTCTGTCCGAGACCTTTGAAACAGGCACAATGTTTACTCAGAACACTTATAGCTTTCATTTAATGCCGAGTAAACGTCAATCATTGTTTCATTACACCTAATCAAACAAAATAAAAATAGAAAATTTAGCCTTACCAATACATGATGAATTAAAGCAGAATTGCAATGCATAACTGCTGTCACAAACACCTTTCATTAGGCATGTCAGTGAGAAAATTTCCAGTCTACCTTGAGTATCTAAGGGTATGACATGCACATGAACTATGACACTTAAGATGTCAGTCCATCCAAACAAATATTTCAGTTTTTTATTGATGCTCTAAGTTAAACCAGCCAAGGATTTCTTATATCATTCAGGGAATCTAATGTTAAAGTGACACTAAACTCAGGAGTTAAACCTTAAAAATGCATTTAAGTACCTTAACTATTAACAAAAAAGTTGTTTATTTATGTATCACTCGACTGTAGATTCTGAAAAGTGTAATGACACTGTCTTTCCTTCTGGAGGGTAGCTACTTTTGTTCCCCATGGTCCCCGAGTGTGTTCTAAAGTAGCCATCTCTCCTAGATCACTCCAGTGATGGACTACAATCTCACGTTTAGTTTAATAATTTTTATTGAAATTATAGTCCATCATGGGAGCTAGCTTGTAGAGGTGGCTACTTTACAACACACACAGGGACCATGGGGAACAAAAATAGCAACCCTCTAGAAGGAAGGCCAGTGTCAACATGAATTCAGAGATAATTTGAGGAACGACAGCTGAATGATGCACAAATAAGATACATTTGTGTTAATAATTAGGGTACTTGAATGCATTTTTAAGATTTAGCTCCTGAGTTTAAACCTATACTAGGCATATCACTACCGCTACACCTGCCAAACAAATCTGTGCTGCTGGTCTGTAAACATCCTGGCACTTACCTCCCAACAATAAAGCACTTGGACCCTAAGAGGATAATCGCCAGGCTTGGCGATAATAACACTGGTTATTGTTATTATGACATGCAGAGAGAGCAGAGGTGAAGATAAGGCAGTATTCAGTGCAGAGTGAAGGGTTAAGATTGCATTTTGTTAAAGTAATAGGTTTACTTTAACATCTTTAGGCTTAATTCCCCAGGCTTGTGCACTTTCAGATGCAATTACAAGGGGGTCTTACTCTCCCATTTCAAATTCTACTTAACTTTATATAGCGAAAAATGCACAGAATGGAATATCCCAAGAAGGGCAGGAACAAAACAACACAGGAAGTGCTGCTGTAATTCTTTAGCAAGTATTGTGCAGCCAGCTTTAGAAGGCTT
Source organism: Nanorana parkeri (assembly GCF_000935625.1). NCBI lineage: Eukaryota > Metazoa > Chordata > Amphibia > Anura > Dicroglossidae > Nanorana > Nanorana parkeri. Next base: position 3,060 of record NW_017307732.1, read on the forward strand.
CTAACAGGACAACAGCATCCTGTCACATGATTTAGCATAGTCTCCACTGTGTTTATTGAAAACTCCAGGGTGCTCAAAGAGAGGTTACTGCTTGAACCAATAAACCCCATAATCTACAACGGTTAACACAGGCCTGATCAAATCTCAAAATTTAGGAGTCAGCAATCTACAGCTGGTTGGCGTGGTGATCATTATTTCCCAATCTTACTTTACTGACATACTTATAAAATAGAGCATTTGATTGCGTATGTGTGTGTGTGTGTGTAAATACAGTATATCAGTAAGACCCAGAAAAATCCTGGTTGACATTACCCATAAAGAGAAATAGAGCTGTGACCCCAGGAAGGATTGTTTATTTTTAAACAACTGTTTAAATTGCAATGGTGTTGTAAATGAAAAACCTCAAAACCGCTTTGTGTACCATATCCCAGGAGATGCAAATATGTATTCTGACTTACATCAGAACTAGGACACCACAAACATGATATGTAGCCCTGTACTACCAATCATTTAACCCATTCATGTTAACAGTGCAGAAATGTATATCTATATGTACTGTACATATACAGCACAAATGTCCCGTACATTGCAGCAATAGATTTACAATAATCCCCTGCTAACATGAATGGGTTAAATGATTGGTAGTACAGGGCTACATATCATGTACTATGGATCATTTAACCCATTCATATTAGCAGGGGATAATTGTAACTCTATTACTGCAGTGTTGGACGTATGTGCTGTATATGTATCGGTAATTGGTATCGGCAAGTACATGAGGGGATGTACTTGTACTTGGGCCTGAAAAAGTGGCATCGGGACATCCCTACATGTGATACATTGATCTTATATTGTAGGATCTAGTACATCTAAAGGTTCCTGTGTGACAGTTTTTGTAACAGTCTAAACAGGTACCCAATTCAGTTACTATGCGATGAACAAGCCTCATGAAGTTAAAAATAAAACTTCCTTTGCCTCCTCTTAGAAAGTCAATTCTCCTTCATCTATGTCTCACAGGCCCCCCATTCCATACACTGCAGCCCACATTGGGAAGGTTTCAGCAGCAAAGGCAGTGCTGTCAGATCAGAAAGCAGAGGGCAGGACTGGACATGGTCAGGTGCTGACGGATAAGCTACAGGCTTGTAAATCAGCAGTGACAATGCTAATAGCCAAGCCCACAGCAACATTATCTCATCCCCTTGTATTGTAAGCAGGTACAGCCTACATGAGAGTGACAGCACTGCTCTGAATTCAGAACCAGTCCAGCAGTGTTGTCACCTATACCAGGAAGCTGCATGAGGTGTACTTCACTGACAGGATTATTAGGTATTTGTGAGACCTTTCAGTGGAATAAGGAGAAACTGTTAAGTGCAGATGAACTAACAATTAAAAGGAGAACTATGGGGTCAGTGTTTTGCCCATAGTTCTCCTTAGGGTAATGGGAGGACACAAACTAGAATCATAGTTCTCCTTTAAGTGCTGCAGCTTATATTTTGGTGCGACACCATAATTCTACTTAAATATACATTTCCTGTCCGAAAAAAGTCTAATATTTTGTTGGATGCATTTAGTTTTGATTACGACACACATTAGCCATAAGCTTATGCAATGTCACAAGATACAGTATATCTCGGTCCAGAGTTGGATTAGTTTTTCCCCAATTCTCAATGCGGTTAAGGTCTGGTCTCTGGTGGCAAATCCATGGGAAAATGAGGTCTCATGCTCCCTAAACCACCATTTTACAATTTGAATCCTGGCATTGTGATCTTGGAATATACCCTTGCCATTAGTGAAGAAAAAAAATAATTGATGGAAAAACCTGGTAATTTAGTATATCCAGGTAGGCAGCTGACTTCCTTTTTTGGGGACATTGGGAAAGGCTCTGACCCATTTGCTTAGGCAAATTTAGGTGGTGACTTTTGGACAGGCAGTGTATATCTATACTTGGTCTACAATACCACTTTGAGTTGGCTGCAATACTGATGTGAAAACAAACTTCAGTATGGCCACTTTTTACAAAGCAGGTGCAATATTCACTATTGCTACTTTTAAACTCCATCCAGCACTGGCTAAATCTGATGAAAAGTCACCAGTCGTCTATTTCTGCTGCAAAGCAGCAGTTTTTTTTACTTGACCTTTTGATTACTGTACATACAAATAAAATATGACAGTATGCTCCTAGCAATGTGCTATTATCTTTGTGACAAAATCTAAGTCGGCCTTGGAAGCAAAGATCTAAATGTTTTACCTGAAAGGTATTCATTTATGTATGCCACAGAAAGATCAAGGGTCCTTTCTTAGACATTCAGTAACAGTTTAGAATGTTGACGGGATTTAATTGTTCTCGTTATCTCCATTATACTGCACAGCAATCATTGACCTATAATATAATAAAAGTTAACCACGCCAAGACAAAGAAAATTGAACAGCAGTAGTAGTTTAGAAAGCTGTCTTAGAAAGTAGTTTAGAAAGCATATGATGCTGACTAAATGATGCTATAACAAGAAGCGAAGAATATTTAAATGCCAGTGGCTAATTTGTCATATTTATCTACCAGCTTAGAAAGTGATGTGCATTGTATAACCTCCTGACCTCCTGTATCCCGGCAGCATGAGATGTTGTACAGCTATAACATTCACTCCCACTCAATAATTACTGGTCTGTGACACATCACATCCAGCTATATTAAATGTTATATATTTTTACACTTTAGTAGCTGTTCAAGCACTTAGAATGAATCAAGAGGCAGCAGACCTCCAAATGGCTAAACTAGTTAATATACCTCAAAAGAAACCTGTCTCGAGAATAATATAGGCTGCCATTGCTTACCTTCCATTTTGAAAATGCTGGTTTCTGGGCTGTCACGCCAGCCCAATAAACTAGTGATGCACAGATAACAGGTTCAGATACCAGTGCTGATACTAGTGCTGATACTTGGAATTTTCATGAGAACTAACAGGGTTGCAGTGGTTGCAGCTACGATTGGCCCTTGGCGCTCCACCACTGTCTTGAAATCATTACTCTGTAATGCTTTAGAAAAACTGCCACAAGGCACTAAACAAAAATGTATCAGTACCTGTATCTGTGAGGACAAGTGTTGGTACTTGTACCAGGTCTGGAAAAAATGGTGCATTCCTAATATATACTGTGTATATAACACACAAATCATACATTAAAACAGGGGTGCACAAATCCCAGAATCCCAGGAGCCCCGTAGCCAACGTTCCTTATAAATGACAGCTGCCTCCTAACTTTAGAGTTTTTCTCTAGTCTAGTAGCTGGAGAAGTATCTGTACTTATACTTGTACCAAGTACGGTACTTGGTATCTATGCATCCCTAGCTTAAACTATATATATTTTTCTCAGTATGAATTCCATTTAAGTTCCCTTCCTATCACCAACACAAGCACGCATCTAAAATTAAGAGGGGGCAATTTAGGGTCAGTGTTATTAAAATATTACTACTGCATGGATTGATAACCTTTCCCATACCTAAAACATATCTAAATTCAAATGCAACCATTTAATATTGTGCAGTTTACCAATCCTATTAAACTCTCAAACATTTTTAATCCAAATCTCTCAGCTCAGCTTCCCTGAACTTCCTGTCCAGTAAGAGATCACCTGGCAGCAGCTCTCCATCTACTATCTTGGACATGAGAGAAGGGGGAGGGAGGAAGGAGTAGAGGGAAGCAGAAAGCAGGGGAGGGGTTTGCCTCGCTATGCCTGCGTGTTTGTGGAGACACCCACAGTCTACTAGTGCACACAAAGGTGACTCCATAGCACACTGCAAGGGAAAGGAACCTTCCTAAAACAGGATATCAGGACCAGTGATTAGTGGACTGTCACGATCTGGGGTCCTGGGCACTGGTTCGTGTTAGCTCCGGGTCTTGCAGAGTGGGTTAGGATTGCTGGCTCGGGTGTGTTGTCTGGAATGTTGGTCACAAGAAGCTTAGGGACTAAGAGTCTGTGCATTTTTGGGGACGCACAACCTTGCAGGTTGCGGCCCTCTAGCACTCCCGCACAGACTCAGGGAACTGGTTGCAGCACCGGGGCTCGGTCAGGACACAAAGACAGACAGGGCAAGGCCTGTACACACACAGCATTACAGGATACAAAGGGACACAGGAGCAGGGGTCCAAACAACAATGGAAGGGAACACAAGGAGACAACAGAAAGACGGCACAACACAGCTATCCAGAGATAACAGAAACAAGGCTGAAAGGACAAACAGCCACACAGGAGGAAGACAAACTCACAGGTAAGCAGGACCTCACAGGGAGCACAAAGAATAACAGAAGACACAAGGAACCAAGCAGCTAAATAGTAATCCGCAGGGATCCAAGGCAACAATAGCACACGGGGTCGAATGCTGAGAAACGAGCGAGCAGAAGATTTAAAAAAGAGGTTCAGATCCGATTGGCATGAAGCCAAGCACCTGGGACAGGAAGCAAAACCCGGTGCCGGATCATGGCACAGGGAATTGTGACAGGGACAAGCTCAATCTGCAGAAAACTGAAACTTTTAAACATCAAGGAGCAGCATCCGTTATAAGTGATTTCATCATGTGAAATAGCTTAAACACCTTTTGCCTTTAATATTACTTTTAATGTGGAGCTGCATTATTTATTTATTATTTTTTCAATTATTTTCACCTGGTGTTCTGGCTAATAGGTCTCCTATTTTGCCACTTCCTTTAACAGACCAATCTGTCCAGAAAAAGTGTCAGATAGAGGTTTGAGACAAACACTGACAGGGGTGCATACAATGGTTTGAGTTTATTCATTTATGTAAAACCTTTATCCCAAAAAGAAAAAAAGTGTTATCTGGAGATCAGATTTAATTTGTAAGCCAAGTCCATCTAAATCTGCTGATGTATGCTACACTACCCTCTTCAACAAGGTGACAATGCTGTTGCTCATGGTTGGCTCCATTGCTAATCCATAGAGTGAATCCACCATATGACAGGAAGTGTGTTATTGACTGGATCACCAGGTGAAAATAAAGGAAAAAGGCCTAAAAAAGAAAACTAATGCATCCACCACATCTAAGTATTGGTATGCTGTAATATATATTTTTTTGCTTTTGGCTTTAGATATGAGTTAAGAGAGATTGGAATGCATTTACCTGTAAAACTGTGCATTGTTTGTGAAAGTGCTTAAGTGTTCATCGTGCCAAAATGTCTTCCACTGACCACATGGATTGCCACATTATAATATGTTTTTTTTAAACACAAACTCTGACCGCAATCAATTAATAAATGCAAAGCAGGGCAGCTTACCACATGAGCAAAACACAAGCATGTTTAGTCAGCAAACAAGATCTAAAATAGGAGATAAAGACCAAGCTACAGTGCTAAGTAGGGTTGCCACCTGCCCGGGATTTACTCGGACAGTCCGGGTTTTGAATGCTGTGTTCGGGTTTCATGGCAGCTTAAACCCGGACACAAGACGTCAGGCAGACAAGGGAAACCTAAATTAAGATGGGTGGAGCTATTTACATATGAATAAGACAGACAGATTTACTAATATAGGTCATTTTCTTGGTATTTTCTCACCTAAAATTCTACTCAATACAGAGTGCAAATACAGTATATGTGGAAACTACTCAGCTATCCAAATGTGAACAGTCATGCATTTGCAAAACACAAAACATTTTCACCTTGTAGTCACATTGTTATCAGTTATTGTACATAACAGCTTCTCAGCACAGGTTTTCTTTAAAACAGTAGAGTTTTTGATAGAAGAGATTTTGTATGTCTCTTTTGCCAAAGAAAAAAAATCCTTTACCTGTGCATTTTTTAATTGTTTAAACGCGTGTCATCTGTAAGATGCTAAGATAGGAACTGGGTGGTGCGAGAATGTAACTCTAATATCCATATGGCCACCCTATGGATGGAGGAAGAAGATGCGGGAGAGAAGATGGCAGCGGTAACAGCAAACATGGACCTGTCAGCAATGGACAACAGCAGTCAAGGAGGCAAGTCTGCCATAATGTGCCAGTAAGCTCTTTATTGTATATGCACATATTATTATAGAGCTTGCACATGATAACCTGGTTCAGTCCTGTTGTAAATTCCAAGCCATGCAAAGTGACACTAAACTCAGAAGTTTAATGTTAAAAAGTACCTTAACTATTAACAAAAATGTATCTTATATGTGTATCACTCAGCTGTAGATCCTCAAATCATCTCTGAATTCATGCTGACACTGTCCTTCCTTCTGGAGGGTTGTTACTTTTGTTCCCCTGTGTGTATTATAAAGTAACCATCGCTCCAAGCTCACTCCTGTGATGGACTACAATCTCACGTTTAGTTTTCTAATTTGTATTGAGATTGTAGTCTATCATGGGAGTGAGCTTGGAGCGGTGACTACTTTACAACACACACAGGCACCCTGGGGATCCAAAAAACAGCCACACTTCACACACAGGGATCCTGGGGATCCAAAAAACAGCTCTTCAGAAGGAAGGTCAGATGTCAAGTTACTTAAATGCATTTTTAAGGTTTAACTCCCGAGTTTAATTTCACCTCTGTATGATAAGTATTAACTCTGGGGTTACTTTCCATCCTCACTATACGACTCACACACTTGCAACCACTTTCACCAAGCTTTATACTCATAGAATTCTAAAGTGTACCCTTAATGGTTTTAATATCCAAGGAAAATTACAGTGCTTATTTCACCCAAAGCCAATATTTCTGGAAGAACGGCATTCCTGCTGTTGCTGCAACAGGAGGAATAAGACCACAGTGGATGTTTTAGTCCAATAGTATATATGCATAAATGCAATATCAGTTGGTGGGTAATATGGCCCTTTAAATTTAAACTCCAGGCAGATCGAAAATACACACATTAAATAAATCAGCTCTCTAATTATTTATATAGCATTAAATATAATTTTTTAAATACAGCCTTCTGTGGTGCGCGTACGGGAGTGTGAGAGGAAGTAATAGTACAAGGAGCCAGTCAATACATGTTGATTCATTCATATGAAGCATGCTGACAAGAAGCGAAAGCAGAGTGACAGAAAGATGAACTCATCACTGTACTGCTTCTCCTTCCACTGTCCAGTCACAGGCTGGGCAGGTCCAGGATAACCTGGGCACAGAGGAAGCGGACTAAATGATGCTGGCACTCAGACTGAGGACAACTAGTGGCAGAACAAAGTACTGAGTATCTCTGCACTGAATATTGCAACAAATGCTGTTTTAGTTATTTTATATTTTAATGGGCTATTTGTTTTTTTTATCTTGTTATTTTTTTTTTAAGCATGTAGTTTTTTATTCAGATTTGTCATAAAAAAAAATACAGAACAAAAGACATATCATAGTACAATCTGCATCCTGACTTGTATACTTGCAGGTCAGTGACATACAACTGAAGATGACATGCGATACAGTAGTACATTGATACAGTGCTAACTAGAAATGTATTGCCCTCAGTAACAATGCAGAGGTGTAAGATATAACAGTATTAATTCAAGGCCAACAAACAAACAAAAACTAGAACAAGAACAAGACTCGCAATCACCTTTAGATGTAGCAGATTCGTTTGTACCCTTTGGGGGAAGGGACCAGCAGGAACATAGGGAATCCCTACTTAATCACCTATAGTGGCAGGGCAGCAGGAAGAACTCTACCTGCAGATTCAGACATGAATTGACATTGACATTGTAGGGAGTCGTTAAAGGACCTCAAGGGCACCCAACGATCTATTTAATTTGGAAGTGTGGTACCAAACCGTATCCTTAAACAAGGATACCATCTCTTTCAATTGAGGCGCTTGCAAGGTCAACACCATAAATGGGGTCCAGGTGTCAAAGAATTTCTCTGTGTATGTGCAATTGTATTGGGCATCTAGTTTATCCAGCGACATCAATCTATTTAGTAGGTCTGTAAGTTGTTGCAAGGAAGGTGGAGCAGGTATCAGCCAATTTGTTAAAATGGCCTTTTTCGCCGCTAATATACACAGGTGTTCCCACCTGGTGAGCCGTTTGGTCCGTGGAACGCACGCAGGGCCTGGGGTGTGAAAAAGGCATAGAAGTGGTTCCCTTTGCCTATGGATACCC
>NW_017307732.1:11342-31035 GCF_000935625.1 Nanorana parkeri
TCAGGCTTTTTTCTTCCTCGGCGGGCTTTTCATCGGGGATGAAGATGCAGGCATTTCCCATGAATCCAGGAACCTTTGCGCCTGGGCGGCCGAGGTGAAGCTCCAGGCTTTCCCATCGCTTGTTGAGAATCGCAGAACCGCCGGGTATTGTAGAGCAAATTTAATGCGTTTGCGCACCAGGTATTGACATACCTCATGGAAAGATTTTCTCATCTTGGTGGTTTCAGCAGAATAATCTGCAAATAGAAGCAATTTGAGTCCATCTACGACTAGGTTGCGTTGTGCACGATATGTCTGAAAGATGGTTTGCTTGTCATAGTAGTCCAGGTAGCGTACAATAACTGGTCTTGGCTTATTGTCGTCTCTGGGTGGACCCAGTCTGTGTGCCCTCTCTACTTTGCAGGCATCAGGGAGGCCCATAGCTTTAGGCACTAGTGCGGAGCAAAAATGGCGAAGATCAAACGGTTTTACTGTCTCTGGTATGCCAATGATTCTCAGGTTGTTGCGGCGTGACCTGTTTTCTAGGTCATCAACCTTGTCTTGTAATGCGTGCAACTGTTTAGTAATGGCGGTGGTATTGCGTTGTGTTTCCGTAGCCTGGGTCTCCACATCAGCCACCCGTAATTCCATGTTCTGCAGGCGTTGCGTTTGGGCCTCTAGATTATCATTCAGTTTTCCCAAATGTATATGCAGAGAATCCGCAATAATGGCAGATATGTCAGCCTTCAGGCATTTGGAGACCTCCTCAGCTACCAATCTGTAATCAAGGTCAGGGTGTTTGGCAACGTTCTGCTGCGACTCACCCTCAGCAGCCTCGTGTGGATGTCCCTGCTGCATGTCCTCGGGCGCCATGTTGGAGGTGGCAGAGCTGTCCGTGAGGTGTTCTGAGAGCGTCCTGCGGGCTCTCGGCTGCCTGTCTAAGAACCTCTCCATGTCCCCGATCGTGACCGGACTGAGAGGGGTGTCGTGAAGGGGTGGATGGTGCTCCGGTGAGAAGATTGGCCGTGAGTACGGGACGGAGCTCGGGGCCGCTCGTCTATCGCATTAGGCGCCGGAACCATCTTGTTATTTTTTAGCTCGAGTTCTGCTTTAACTTATTAGATTGTCTCACAACCTCTGTGAAATTCCAGTGTGTAACATTTTTGTTATCTGTGCAGCTGTGTAATCTCATCAGACCACTATGCATTAACAATAAGCAGGATTGCTAAAGAATTCCACCACGCTCTGATCACTCAAGTAGCCATAGAATCCTAAGACGAAGATAATTGAAACTGGGATGCCAGCAGATGCTTCATCAGGGGAGCATGTTTACTACCTGATGAAGTACAATCAGCAATCAAGAATATTCATTCATCAGCATAGCAATCAATTCAATTTCCTATGGTTCTGCGTTAATTAATTTTAGAAGCAAATTCTAAATATTACAACTTTTAAAAATGTGATCATTCGTTGACTAAGGCAGACGAAGTAGACCATTGCGCTGTGTTTATGACCAGCTTGAAACACGATGGGCCTGAAGTATTGCAATAAAGCAGAAGTAAAGTGACACAAATACAAATTGCTGGGAGACAGGAATTTTTGGCAGAAGAGACATTAAATATCTGTTCTGCCAAAAAAACTCTTCCACTCTCCCCTAGTGATTTTTTTTGTTCTGGGTATACTGCGTAACGCAGTGCACACACTCAGCCCATTCATAGCATCTGTTAATGAAAATGCTGTGAATGGGCCAGATGTTGGGGAGGATGCAACTCCTGTGTGGATGTTCAGGAGTTTCATCACCAGTGGCAACCCAATGGCCAAAGAGGATTCACACAGAACTCCGAAGTGTCGGCAGAAGATACGGCAGCAGTCAGACTGAAGATAGATCGAACAATCCTACTGCCCTAATGTGCAAGTATCCTGTGCATCCTTGCACATTCGGCAAAAACCCACATTTCTGCTTTAAAGAAGGACTCCGGAAAAATTATTAATGCTTGCAGTGGGGCTACCCCTGCACTGCAGTGTTGATTTTGTTAATGAAAAAATTTCTTTTTTTTTCATTTGCATGTTTTTTAGTGACAAAACAAAAACTAAGTAATAGAAAAGTTGCATTGCATTTGGACTTCGGGTTCACTGAGCTTTTCTTGTAGTAGGGGGACATGAACAACTGAATAGTAACCTACTGATCTACCCAGCGGGACAACAGCTAGCAAACACTTGCTGCACAAACTGTACAGACATGTCAACGTCAGGGAGAAAGAGAAGAGCAGATGTATGGATGCATTTTACATTTGATGCTAATGAGAACAAGACCATTTGTGGACCATGAGAAGCAACAATTGTAAATCATAACAGGTTCATAGAGGTTTACTCCAAGAATACATAATGAGTTTGGTAATTCTAGAGACTTGCTTAAATAATGCATTGCACTTTAAATAAACCCATTAGATTTAGTCGACTAGAAATAAAAGTATTCAGATGACTAAAATATGACCAAAACTAAAATTGCATTTTAGTCAAAAGTTCAAAACAAAGACTAAACTGAAACAGTGTATAGAATGCGAGGACACTTCCATTGCTGCAGTGTAGTAGGCGAGAGGCTGGAAGGAGCACTGTCACATTCTGCCAGCTCCGAGGATCGGGTGAGTATAATTTTATTTTCAGCACTAGACCAAAACAAGTAGTTAAACCTTGCAGTGTGGGGGTAGCCCCACTGCAAGGGTTAATAATATAATTCTTCTTTAAGTATTATCACATGTGATAATATTGCTTGACTTCTGAATGAGGTAACATTTGAAGCTGTTAAAAATGCCTGAAATTGATTCCTTTTAAATTTAACTATCAGATTGATTTTTGAGTTTACTTGGTGTAAACATATTTTCTACAAAATGCCATTTAGCTGTTAGAGCAAGACACCAGCCAAAAATAACAGGATTCAAATGAATAGCCAATTGAAAGATAAAATAGCAAAATCAGCTTTTGCTTCAATAATTAGGGACATGAAACATGGTAATAACAGTGAACTTAGCCTTTAAAACAGTGGTCTCAAACTCAATTCACTCGGGGGCCACTAGACAAAAAATGTTCTCCCATGGGAGCCGCTCGCCAAATTTCAAACTGTAAAATAAAATGTAACTATATTCGGTATGGTACTACGGACACTAATATACACACAATAAGGCCCCATTCATATTTGTAGGTTTAGGTGCGATTAGGGATTCCTGCGTCAGAAACTTGCGTTTTCCTGCAGCAGGAATCCCTAATCTGGCGTTTACAAGCGGCCGCTGTCACCCATTCAAGTTAATGATCAGGCGGCAGCAGTTGCATGTAAACTCCTGCACACCGCATGTAATATGTTTGAAGGCTGGCAGGAGGCTAGCCTGGGTTTGTGGGAGGAGCCTGTGCCTTTAAGACGGCACGGTTGTGGGAGATTCACGTCGGCGGGTCACGAGCGTCATCTGTACTTCCAGGTCGGTGACGTCAGCTACGAGCACTCCACGAGACGGAGGTTTTGCGGAAGCCGGGCTCTCCTACTTCACCTACGAGCGCTTTCTAGGGATTTACGATCGGACCTTTCGGCATCTCTTTGCGTCTATTTGTTGAGGGAGGGAGGCGGGATCTATCTTGGATTGCATGCAGTTCCGGGTTGAGCACTAGGGGGTCAGCATTGCCATGCACATTGCTTAACCAATTCAAGACCAGGTTTTTAGACCCCCTTCCTGGACAAGCCATTTTTCAGTGTTCAGCGCTGCAGTACTTTGACTGACATTTATTCCGTCATGCAACGCTGTACTGAAATAAATGTTATACCATTTTTTGGGGACAGATAGAGCTTTCTTTTGGTTTTATTTAATCACCACTGGGGTTTTTATTTTTTACTATATTATGGAAAAATTATTGAAATTTTTGGGAAAAAACTGTTTTTTTCCATTATGTTAGGAAACAATGATTATTACCCATATTTTTGGTAAAATATAAAAGACGAGGTCACGTCGGGTAAATAGACACCAAACATGTCATGCTTTAAAATTGCGCGCAGCTGCAAAATTGCAAAATAATACCATACCCAAAATTGACCATAGGCGACGCTTTAAAAGCTTTTACAGCTCATCAGTTTAGTGTTATCAGTGATTGATGGCCCTAGAACTATTGCTCTCATTCTGACGTTCGCGATGATATGTAACATGTGCGGCGTAATGGGCAAAATCTTTGTTTTTCGCATGTATGCGCACCCGACGCCTTTTTGCATGCGTGTATGTATGGGGGGCGCAATTCACGGGACCTCCTACAAGCGCTTGTATATTAATGGGCATCGCTGCCTGTTTTCAAATAACGACCATTTCCTGCCGCTGGGCGTGGCTGACTGGACGTCTAAAGACGCCCGCTCAGATCTAGATAGCTCCTGGCCGGCCGTTAATGGTTAATGTTTACTCAGCTGTCATTTCTTTGAAACAAGTTTCTTAAAGGCGCATTCCATAATACGTGTGGGGGGTTGCAATTCTCAACTGGGCATGATTATCAGTGCATGTGCAACTGCTTTTTTACCAGGTACTGACTAATTGGGGCTGTTTGGTGGAGGGGGGTGTTTGCATGCTTTTCACTAGTTGTCATTTTTGGGCACATTATGGTTCAGTTCATATAGTACATTCTTATCATAGCTGGTATTTTTGTCACATGGGCTAGCTCACGACGTTAAAATAAATAAATAAATAAAATATACATGTATAAATAAAAGTTTTGGTAGATGAATAAATTAACATAGAAGACATACATACATACTTTCGTCAGAGGGTGTGTTAATTTCATGCACATATACAGCCGCACTCAGCTACAAGGAGCATGCGTACGTTGTCTCATATTTCCTAGATTAGTTCCATACGTCATACGGTCAGTTTTCCACAATTCCTATTCTTATACATTACCTGCCACGCCTGCAGGTACGTTAGCTTTTTAATACGTCAGTGGAAACGACAAACATACTTCGTGCCAGCCTCGTTGGCATTCGCATACGTTCCAAAACACGCTGCATGGTGAGGGGGGGTGGTTAAGTCTGTCACCTTGTCTGCCTAGCACGTGGGCATGAGGGGGCACGTATTATAATTTGTTTTGTTTGGTTGTTTTCAGTGGTCATGTTTCAGCCTTCAGACATTGAGGAGTTTGCGTCCTTGCCTCCATCTCCTGGCAGAGGGTCCGAACAGGGCAGCATCCCATCCCTTAGGTCATGGACAGCGCCAAAGCTTACGGCTGAACTTTTAAGAAGAGGCATTCTGTTTGTGGCTACTGCCAGAAAGGTGGAACTGTTCAAGTTGCTTTTTCCTAGTGCAACCCCATCTAGACCTTCCACGAGTCCGGACAATGCTTCCGTCAACACTTTGTTGGTGCAGATACATGCGGTGTTGAACACTATCACTAAATCCATTCAGGATTTACAAACCCGGATGGAGTTGATGGAGAAGCGTCCTGATCCTCTCAGGTAGTAGGGCCGGCTGGTGATTCGGCACCCCCGGCTGCTGTGGCAGGTACTATACCTACTTTATTGGCAGCGGCAAATCCTATACAGGGTGTTGGTGTACCTTTGGTGGCGCCAGTTTATTTTGTCCGACCCAATATTAAGAAGGATATTTTAAAGGGGAAGGATGTCAATTTGGCATCCTTGTTGGTAGCAACCCATGACGTGGCGGAGAACAAAGCCTTCGCCTGTGGGGAGGTATCAGTGGTTCTTAAGACCAAAGACCCCAGGCTTAGCCACAAGCTTTCCCTGGCTGAATTTGTCTTGGCTTTCAGTCTGTTCAGAGATGTGTTCCACCAGCCCCCATAGAAGAAAAGTACTTGATACTTATCTTTACAGGGTTGTGGATTTGGCACATAAGTATGGTTCAGCGTTTTATGATTATCACAGATGCTTCTCAGCCAAAGCGGCGGTCATTTGGGCCCAGTTTCAGGTAGTTACAAACTGGCGCAATATTGACATGGAGCTGTTTTGCAGGCATTTTGCCAGTTTGAAATCACCGGTGTGTGCGACATGTCAGTCTCCTGCCCACGCTACCACTTGGTGTCCAACGGCTATCCCCAGCACATCCAGATTTCAAAGCACCCCGGGTTCTAGTCAGAAGGCGCTACAGCATGACAAATTGGGTAGGCCAATTCACTTTTTGGGGAAAGCACAGCTGTGCAATAATTTCAATTACTCGGCTTGCAACTACAGTCAGTGCAGATTGTTGCACATCTGTGCCAGTTGTTTTCGGGCGCACCCCGTCACTGCTTGTTCATTAAAATCCACGGCATGACTGAGCCGGGTGGACGTGGGGCAGTCAGATTGGCTACTGCGGTTTCACCCAGTGCAACCGTTCCGATTGTTCTTGGTGGAAGGTTTTTCCCTCGGGTTTCACACTGGGCTCATTACCTTGCCACAACAGACATTTGAGTGTGAGAATCTACAGTCTGCTGTCAAACATGCAGGTATAGTGGAGGAACTGAATTGGAGAAGGGCTTTATCATAGGTCCTTTCAAGTCCCCTCCTTTTCATTCATGGAGGGTTAGCCCGGTGGGAGTTGTGCAAGGGGAATATTCGAATACATTTTTATTGATTTATGATTTGTCTGCTCCTCATTCTTCTCACGTGCCAAGTCTGAATTCATTGATTCCGTCAGAGGAATTCTCTCTGAAATATGCTTCAGTAGATCAGGCTATCCAGTTCATTCTTCAGACAGGTAGGGGCTCTTGGCTGTCCAAGGCAGACATTTCTGATGTGTTCAAATTACTTCCCATCAGACCATCTCTCTGGCAATGCCATGGCATCAAGTGGAGAGATGCATATTATTTTGCCACCAAGTTTATTTTTGGTTCTAATAGTAGCCCTAGTCTTTTTGACAAGTTAGCGCAGGCACTGGAGTGGATTTTGTTGGAAGTGCAGGGTTGCCAGAATGTCATTCATTACCTGGATGATTTTCTGTTGATTGAAAGCCCTTCACGGGTGCCCGTGGACTTGCAAGTCCTTTTGCAAGTCTTCGAGCAGTTAAACATTCCGGTGGCCTATCACAAGGTAGAAGGGCCTGCGCAAGTAATTACCTTTTTAGGGATCACCTTAGATTCACGTGAGATGCTGGCCAGTCTGCCACAGGAGTAGCTCGACAGGATCAAACTGGGTGTTCATTACTTGGTTATTTCCCAGGTATGTACCAAGAGAGAACTACAATCCCTATTTTATTACAGGAAACTCACGATTCGGATGCACCAGTCCATCTGAATGCCAATGCCCAAGCAGATCTGTTCATGTGGGACAGATTACTGGACAGATGGAATGGCATTTCGATGTTCGTTCCTCAGGCCACCGTCAATTCTCTGCACGTGTTTTCGGATGCAGCGGCCTTGGTAGGTTTCTCGGCCATATTTGGCTCACGTTGGTTGGCCGGCTTATGGCCCACGGAGGTTTTACGGCTGCCAGGACTGCTGAGATCCTTAACAGGGGTAGATCTAAATCTTTACTCATCATGTCCTTCAGAGCTATCAAAAGTCAACCTGCGCATGAAGCGGGGGTTTCATTTCCATGGTTTGTTTGTGGAACGGGTTAAAAACATATCAGCCAATGCATTATCTCGTTTTGATTTTTCATGTTTCTTTTCACAGAATCCAGAGGCGGATCCAGTAGGCACCCCGGTACCAGACTGGCGGTTACTGGTATTGGATAAAATTTGTTGATGATGGTCGCCAGCGCACTCATTAACAAATCTTTGTCTAGTAGTACGTTGAGGGCGTACCACAGAGCGTGGGAGGTGTTTTCCATATTTCGGGCGACCTATCCTAGGGGTCGTACCGGTCGGGTCAAATACATGGTGGACTTCGTGTCTGTCATTCAGTTCTTGCCCTATCCCACAACACGATCAGGCTGTATTTGGCAGGGGTGCAGCATTTTTTTGGTGCTACAAGATCTGGATAGACCTTCTATATTCTCTGCCCATCCGATCAAGGCCATTCTCAGGGGTATCCAGAAGAGTCAGGCCACGGTCAAGTTGATCCGTCGGCCTGTCACGGGAGACATCTTCCGTAGATTGTCAGATGTTCTTTCACTTTCCCCTTTTGGGGTTCTTCACAGTCTGGTGCTCAAGTCGGCTATGTATTTAGCTTTCTATGGGTTTTTGAGATCAGGGGAGGTAGCCCAGGCCAGACAGGGGGCAGCGGTTCTCTTCAAGGGCAATTTAGTGAAGGTGGGTGACAGCTATCAGCTACAATTACCTCACGACAAAACCAGGCAGGTGGGTCCGGGGCACGTGGTCAAGTTGTTCCAAACCGGGAACGCTTGGTGTCCAGTGGCAGTTCTGGATAAACTCTTAGTCTCCGCAAACAGGAGGACCCCTTACTACTCGCGGGCCGGTACTTTGAGACCACTTGCTCAAAAAAGAGCAGAATTTGGAATGAAGAAGTACAGTAGTACACAGCAACCAAACTTTCATATTTCTTCAACAAGAGCGCAGATATTCTGGTTAGTACCATATCTCTGCAGCTATGGAAATTTGTAATTTCATACAAAATATGAAATAGATTTATAAATCTGGAGGAGGTATTTAGTTTTGAAAGACTAACTACCAATAATACCCAAAAAGATTTAAAATCTCTTAAATGGTCGCTGGAAAAACAACTTATCTTATCGTGGGACATTACCAACCATGAAAGGTATCTGTTGGATGGGATTGTCCCGAGAAGTCTCAGATGGGACATTTCCCCTAATAATGGTTTAAAGGATCAGGAATCCCAAGTGGAGTGGATCAGGTTCCTTCATCATTGCAAAGAAAAATTAGTACAACTATTAATAGCAAGGACATTTTTTTATTCCATGAGGAATATTGTATTATTTTTTCACTTATAACACTGGGTATTTAATTAGTTCACCTTTAGCGCTGTGTTTAATTTTTTAAATAATATTTAATTGTTGTAACTACTCTACAATAATGAAACATTATTGCTTTCTGGTTTATATGTATTTTTATACATCACATTTTCCCTCTTAACAAGTCAGATAGCATTGAAAGGCATGTACAGTGCATGTACCTGTAGATAAGTGCAAAATAAAAAGGAATGGCTTTTGCATTTAACTTTCCAAGGACACTTACAACATGGGAAAGCCCCTGTCAATAATGAATAGAAACATATCCTAACAGACTACTTGTTATATTTAATGCACTAAACACCTAAAGACCAATACTGAACAAAGGAAATGTATTAACATGTGACATACGGTAGAACGCTCTTCATTTATAATAAAGAAAATACACCGTGTTCAATTAAAAGCTTTAAAATGTTTTTTTTCTGTGGCTGAAGGTCGCTCTGCATTGACACTATGAAAGTCAGAACAATGTACATAAAATTCAGTCCATATGTAAAGAAATCCTGTATTTTTCCTCTGTTTCCAGGAAGCATGACTGTAAAATTGTTATCCAAGCTTCAATATTACAGGTTGTTGTTGATGATTAAGTCTAAACGCCTTCAAAAGGCTGTGAGAGATTACTTCTTTTTATTGCATTTGACCTTACAATCAACAGGGCTTAGGTCCATACCTACCTTTAAGAAACTTGTTTTTTGCATCAAACCACCATATATACAAAAATAACACAGCCTTGCTTAAAGGGGCACTGCGTGTAAATTACAATAGTGTATACCGTAAGTATAGTCATATTATTTGTCAAAAATAAACATATTTGACATGATGGTGGTATTATGACAGAGGATATATACTTTTTACAGAGTAAATCTGACAAATAATGATGACCTACTACTCCTTTATACTGAAGGTAAAAACTCATATAAAATAACAACATGAAGTGACATCACAGTTGCCACATCTGTCTTTTTTCAGCTAGATCAGACAACAATCTTGTATTACAAGACACAAATTTAAAAGAGTGAGACAATTTTTCATCCCTGTACAAAGCATTAATACGATCTTAAATATGGCCTCCTTAAAAAAATTATTTAAAAATGTACTGTAATGCACCAAATCACACTATAAAAAATGGTGCATGCAGAATTCTTGGCATGGCAACGTGCTGCCACGCAAGTGAGTTGAGAAGGTGCATTGAGGTACTATTGAGAATTAATAGAACTACATTGCACAGAGAGTTATTGTGTGTTGTGGTAACCTGCGCATTTTTGCAGCACAACAGTGTGAATTGGCCCTAAGTCCCCCTCAGAAGTCCCACAAACACCCGTTGCACCTGCCACTGAAGTTCACCCAATGCACCTTCCTGCAATTGTGTAGCAACACTGCTGCACTGCTCTTACATTCAGAACAGAGTTGCCACTCCCATGTAGGCTCTGCCTGCTTGCACTAGAGCATGATAACAAATGTTGGGGCATGGTCACTGCTGATTCACATGCTCGTAGTTTGTCAGTCAGGACCTGGCCACACCTAGGAAGGGGGCAGGGTAGGGAAGGCAAAATATATGCAGAATGACATTCACATTTAACATTTACCTCTAACACCACCATCTCTGTTGTAATAATGAGAAACTTGACCGATCTCTAGAATCCAACACTTTCAGGAGGGTCAAACTCCTGGTGGCTCACTGAGCTGTGACTAGACATGTAAGCTGCAGAAAAATTTGGTTTGGTTATTTCCGAATTCAGATCTGAAATTCCATTTGGTTCGGGTTCGAACGAAATCCGAATTTCGTTAGTTTCGACGAGTTTACGAATATTCATTGCAAGTGAAACAGAAAACCATATACAGATATTAATACTAAAGCTGAAGCTCCTAGACCCGAATGGCATTCGGAATCCGAATTTCCAAATCACATTTGGCAGCTCCTGAATGCCATTCGGGTCTGGGAGCCTCAGCTTTAGTAATATATGTATATGGCTCCCAGACCCGAATGGCATTCGGGATCCGAATGGCATTTGGAATTCGGATACTGAATGCCATTTAGGTCTAGGAGCCTCAGCTTAAATTTTTATATGTATATACTGAACACAAACATTTATGTTCAGAACCATTCGGATGCATTAAACCACAAAAAACACATCTGATTGGCCAGAAAAGTCACATGTCCAATTCAGCTTAGTTTTTGAACGAAATTCGGATTCATTTGGATGCACTGCGATTCGGAAATTCTGATGTGTTTGAATGTCTGAATTTCGGAAAATGTGCCAGAATTTTGATTCGGAATGAAATGAATTGCACCTGTCTAGTTGAGACACCTTCTACCTCACTAGGACACAGTGGTGATGTTAAGGTTGGCAAAATCTAGGAAGTATCATATTCAGTAGATTCTTCAGCTGGATGTTTCATTTCAATACAGCTGAGATCAGAGGTGCTGGTGAATGTAGAGGTACATATATAAAATATATATTCACTTGAACCTTGTTCCTGCCTGGCTACTTGAACGATCCCCGCAGTTTCTCCCACCCTCTGTTCCAGAGGTAGAATAAACAGTGTATTAGACATGAGGACGCTGAGGAACATACTACCACTGGAGCAGTGGGGGAGAGAGGCTGTGGTGACCAGTCTAGCAGCCAGGCGGTACCGAGGTTCAGGTGAGTACAATATACATTCATGCTGCTAATGATAAAGATAACACATTTCATGTTTACAACACTGCAGTGAATGCACATTCTGAATGGACTCGCTGCCTATCTGCAACTTCACTGAGCTCTTCAGTGCATTGAAATGGAAGACAAGGCTCACTGAATGATATTTGGAGTGAACAAGGTCTAACATGTCAGTAAGGATAAAATAAATCACCTTACAATGCTTTTATTTGACTGACATGCCCTTTGTCCTGTGTTTTATGCATGCACTGGATGGCAGTCTGTTGGAGAAGAAGCATAGAACATAATAAGCGAGACAAGGAGTCAAAGAACTTTGATAAAGGAAGTAGGGCTCTGCAGGTTACTATAACAGGCTCAAACAGAACAATGTCCTCAGGTTAAATAAATTACTCACCCTGAAGAGTTTTACAACTTTTTTCCCTCAATCTCTGAGCTCACTGATTGGCAAAACGTCAGTAAAATCATGATAGAACATGGTGGACAGCAGTGTATGGAGTGAAATTTACTTAAAGTAAATAAGCATATATTTATTTTCATAATAGCAAGGAGAATAAACTAGTCTAAACAAAATAAACGCATAAGGAATTACATTTTCTACAAGGTTGTGTTGATGTCTGTGTAATCAGGAAAAAAGATTCTATATCCTTTTACATCTGCACAAGTTTTTTTTTCATATTGGACTTTTAAGATTCTTAGGAGAATTAGCACACCTATACCTTCAATGCACACTTTGCTCTTAAGGGCCGATGCAGACCTGAGCAATCCGGGACGTGCGTACCGGGATCGCACGGTCATGCACAATTGCAGACAGCGATTGACGCACGGCTGTTCGGATGCAGGGGCGGGAAATCGCTCGATCAGCCCGGCGTGACTGGGGTTCCATTAGAAAATAATGGCACCCACAACGCAATCCTCGGTGATGGGCAACTCTGTGACCACGCGGTATCATGCACGATTGCAGCGCGGTCACAGATCGCCCATGTGTGCACCAGCCCTGAAGTGGACCTGAATTTAAAAAGTTAAGATTTGCTATCTTACAGGGAACATTAATAGTGCCAAACAGTACCCTGAAAATGCCCCTGTTTAATAGATTAAAGGAAAACCAATTACCTTCAATTGAAATGTCATTTGTTTTTCTTTTTAAATGTCACTTTTTGCTGCAGCAGTGCAGCAGGTTCTTTACATCCTACAGATCCACCACTTCACAGGCAGGTTATGGGGACCCTCCAGGCACAATATTTGAAGGAATTTTTCATTTTTACTCTTACCCTGTAAATCATGTAAAAATCACTGTTCCTTTAAAAAATATTTTTTGGGGGTTTTTTTGTTTTAAATTTCATTGATTCCTGTCATTCAGGGCACTACCCGGATCCCCATACACTTTTTATGGCCAATAAATTGCATATAAGGCTTCAAAATGGGGACCTTTAATTTTCTGAGTTCTACCCCCATAGACTTGCATTGAGTTCTAAGTTCGAGTTAGAACTTTTTCCATGTTCGAAAGTTCGAGTTAGAACCGAACACGGGGGTGTTCGGCTCATCACTACTCCTGTTCTGTTAGGCCCCATTCACATCTTCGATTGCAGGAGTCTTACAAATTCCTCTATGAGGCTCATGTGAATTGCTGCGGGCACAGGCACGTAATTACAGACTGCGAAACTACATGCTACCAGGCTCCCAACAGCTGTGGACAGTGGCCATTCATTATACTTCACAGCACAGTATATGGTCAAGGAGGGATTTGTAAAGATGCCCATACACCTTGCGATTAACGTTCGATTTCCGAAAGAAATCGGGTTTTTGAATGATAATTGGACAGTTGATAGGACGTCAACAAATGCAATTACTGTACAACTGGCCGAATTTCGTCTATCAGGGCCTGTTCACATGATCAGGTCCGGATCAGGTGCGGATCTGCAGACACGGTGCTATGTGTTTTTGCCGCGTTTTTGATGCGTTCCAGTTAAAAACTTTTTTTTTTTTGCTGGAGTGGGGGTGTCAGTATGTTAGCTGCAGTGCATTTTTGACGCTTTTTGCGTTTCCGGATCGTACAAAATGTGACATGCAGTATTTTAACCTGAACGGACTGCGCACGTGAGAACTGTAGCCCATAAAACACATAGGGATACATTGGGATGCCTTTTAGTGCAGGAGCGTACGGATCAGGTCAGCACTGAAAACGTACGTCGTGTGAACAGGCCCTTGGTCAGGCTAGGAAACAACATGAACACTCCATGCTCAAATGAAAATCCATTCTGTCGATTGACAAAAATATACGGTCAGTTGGTATTGCTAATGAACGATAATTAAAATCCACATTGGTCTGTGCATGATGGGGCAGTTGTGCGGAAATCCAACGACAGTTCGATGACAGGACGAAATAAATCGTACGATAATTGTAAGATGTATGGCCAGCTTTAGACTCATGCGATCGGCCTCATTCTCAGGTATGAATGGGGCCTTATTCTCAGGCTTAGGCTGCAGTTAACCCTGTCATTTACTTGAATGGGAACAGCGGCCACATCTGTACAGAGACACCTGGCATTCCTGCCACAAGAGTCCTTGGGTTTTTGCCACAAGAATGCCAGAACCCCCCAGGAATGCAGCCCTAAATGCCACTAAACTGAGGAGTTAAATTTTAAAAATGCATTCAAGTACTGTAACTATTAACACAAATGTGTCTTATTTGTATATCACTCGGCTGTAGATCTTCATATCATCTCTGAATTGGTGCTGACACTGTCCTTCCTTCTAGAGGGTGGCTACTTTTGTTCCTCATGGTCCCTGTGTGTGTTGTAAAGTAACCACCACTCCCAGCTCACTACTTGTTGGACTTCAATATTACATTTAGGTTAATAATTTGTATTGGAATAATAGTCTATCATGGGACTGGAGGTGGTGGCTACCTTACAACACACAGGGACCACGGGGGACAAAAGTAGCCACCCTCCAGAAGGAAGGACAGTGTCACCACCAATTCAGAGATGATTTGAGGATCTAGAGCCGTGTGATACACAAATGAGATACATTTTTGTTAATAGTTAGGGTACTTGAATGTATTTTTAAGATTTAGTGTCACTTTAAGGTGCCTTTGTTGTCATTTTTAACATAAGGATGAAGTTCCTGTTTAACAAGTAAAGATGTTCCCTATAAACAAGCAAATCTTCCCTTTTTGAGTTCAGTTCCATTTCTAAAGCTGAACTCTGGACAAAAACAGATGACATACACATATAACAGCTGCCAGAGGATTTGAGTTTCGGCCCATAAGTGTGCCCAAAAAGCGCAGCCCATGTCTAGAAGGGGACCTGATCTGTCTGTCCACTGTTCACTTTAAGAAGAGCTCTCCTCCTCACCTCCACCCTGTGACTGAACAGTGAAATGACAAGAAATACACTGATGAGCTCATCTCTCTGTCCTGTGGCCCCCACTGCGGCACAGCTGACAAGCTCCTTGTTCTGTTTCTTCTTCCTCCTGCCTGGGGTCTGTTGTACATACTGAACAGGAACTGAACTTGGCAGATACAAAGTCAGAATCACTTACTTACACTGTTTGCATCTAAGAAATGCATTTAATGGTGTATAAATGATCAGGGAGCATTACTTTGTATTTGCCTGGAGTTCAGCATTAAAGGCAATGTATAGTCTTTTCCATCCTTACAAAAGACAACCAGTATAATGTAAGTTATTAACTACATGAAGACCGGGTCTTCGACTTACATGAGCCGTACTGATATACATTTTATACCATTTTTGGGGGGACACATAGATCTTTCTTTTGGTGGTATTGAATCACCACTGGGGTTTTTTAAATTTTTTTCTACAGAAATAAAAAAGTACCGAAACCTTTTGGGAAAAAAAAACTTTTCCCTACACTATGTTATGTACGTTTGTGTGGGGGCAGGAGTGTTTTAAATTTATATATATATATATATGTGTGACTCATTTTTTTTTTACACTTAACTCACAGATAACAAATATACAGTGACAGGTCCTTCTTGTCACTGTATATCTGTAACAACCATAACTGGCTATTTAAAGCTTTTATTGTGTCTTGCTTGCGCTAGGGGGCACGCACAAGCAGAAAGAAAAAAGCTGTACATGTAAAGTGACCCCCACTAAAGCACTTGTCGTCCGTCCATTTATATACAATTAATTACTAATGTGTTCTTATACAGGTATATGGAGGCACCAATATTTGCTCATTATATACTTAGGATCTGTTTTCTGCTTTGCTGTGCTACACAATGTTTGTGTTTTCCTGCGAGGGTTGTAAAGTAATTAAAAAAACGTACGATCTGCCCATCTTGGACAGACAGATTGTACCTGCGATCATTCCGATGACTGCAATGCTGAACGGGCAGTGTGCGCACACCGGCCCGTTCGGCAGTCATCTCTCGATCATGTTAAAAACCAGCCAAAAATCGTACGATTCTCGGCTGGTTTTCCAACATGCTCGATATACAAAAGTCTTGCGACCGTACATTAGAAAGGGTTGCACGCCTTCCATACACTGCGCGATTATCGTACGATCGCGGGATTTCCTGCGATTCTCGTACGAGAGTCGTGCAGTGTTTGGGCACCTTATGAGTCAGCCAACATATTGAGAACAGCAGATTTCCTGTGTGGCTAATTCAAATATAAAGCTCTCACTAACCTACAAATCTCTAAATTACAAAAACAAAACATACAGAAGTGCAAATATTCCCTAAATATTATTACTGCAATTATAACTCAAGATATGTGTTCACTACAACATGCTCGTCTTCCATACCCTTATGTGAATACAGTACATACATGTTGCTGCTGCTACAGGGGGAGAGCGGGCACTGCACATGCATGGAGTTTTATAACAAGGAGAACCCTCACTCCTGTGTTTCAGGGGGCGACCATCCAATGGCTGGAGTAGCATTAGTACTGGGTGGGGCAAACCTAACTAATGACTATGAGAATTTTTCAGCCACCCTTCCAGGGGAAAGAGCACAAGTGGCCTACAGATATGGCAATTACATTAATCAATATTTTTAAAAGCTACACTTTTTTAAATCAGCTAAATACATTCCTGCAAAAGGTGTGCCTGAGAAGAAAACCATCCCCCCTGCCAGCACGCTGCAAAAAGAACCCTTGCTCTCTGTGTTGAAGCAGCAGTCTCTCTGCAGTTGTCCAACACACAGTGTGCTGAATCAGACCAATAGCTCTGTGATCAGCAAAGCTAATTTTCCTTGTTGACTGAATAACTCAAGCATGTTGGACCTCAGCAGAGAGACCACTGCTTATAAACAGAAAGAATAAGTCCCACTCTGCAGGTTCTGGCACGGGACTGGTTTCCTACTCAGGCCATGGCTGATTTTAAAAGAAAATAAACAGGAAGATAGTGAACACCTTTTGTTGCGATGCACCTGGAAGGTATTTCGCTGATTTAAACTGAGAGTTCAATTGGGCTCAATAAGTTTCACTGAACTTCAGCAACTTGGAACATTTTAAACAGGTGGTAAACAATGTCATTCACATCCCAGCCCACTACAGATCAGCTGACAATGGTAACACATCAAAACGAATTCTAGGCAAGTATGGCCCTATATTCAGTTTACCCAGTTATGTAGTAATAGTATTCCATTAAAACTGATCTCCAAGGAAAAAAATATCCCCTTGCAGTGGGACTAACACCACACTGCAAGGGTTAACAACTCATTGATGTCCAGGAGAGCTTGGGTAAATGAATTTTACTTACCTGATCCCTGCTCTCTAACAGTTGGAGGTCACCATGTCTCTCCTACGCTATGGCTTGTGCACCATCCCTTGGCATCCTCACATATAATGCAGGCCTATGGGCCCTACACTGTATATGATGACCTAAGCAGACCTCCAACAGAGGCCAGAGCACAGGGGGAGGGGGGTGTGCAGGTTCTGGTATTGGAGCCAGTGGGCGCCAGCAGGGATCAGATAAGCAAAATAATTTATCACAATTGCTCTAGACATTAATGAGCAGTTGCGGGTTATATTACTGTACCTGTAGGCTTTAATTTTACATATATCTTGGATAAGTATATCTATATGTTTTCAAAGATACTATGAGATACCTGCAGGGTTATGTTGGGCTGTTCTGATTAGACAAAGCTTCAGGACTTCCTCATTAGCTTAAAAAGTGATAGGGCTCACAGTACAATTAATACCGCACACTGTTCCCAATTTTATATACAAGGGAACATGCCTCCTGCACAAATGTACCAGGGCTAGCTAAGTTCACTTGAGTTTTTTATACCCATCCAATCCTTGCATGACTAATGGTGCCCAACTTCAGAGGCAGCCCCCACCAAGCATCTTCTGGGGTACCACATCCAGCTTGTCCAGCACAGTAGATAACTGCTTAGAGGTACTTCCAGACACCCCTGCATACATGCATCAAACCAAAGAACTAAGCTTCACCACAGGAGCCCCTACCACCAATCAGGATAGACTTCTTCTTTAGACTCTTAAGAGCTGTCAGGCAACCAATATGAGCAACCTATCACCCCGTTCCAGATATGAAGACTCATTATATTAATATTTAAATATAAAGGAAAATAAATCACAGACACAGCCTGCTTAAAGTGAACCTGAATTTAGTGCTGCAATACTTGTAAGGGCATGTTTACACCACAACGCACAGACAATACATGCATGTTGCCTTGCTTTATTAAAGGAGAATTATGGGGTGAGTGAAAAACACTCCTCTCTCTCTGCCTCTTGGAGTCATGCTTGTAACTGTCAGTTTTGGAATGCCTCATGGGACTTGTAGTTCCACAACAGCTGG
Organism: Nanorana parkeri; assembly: GCF_000935625.1. Lineage (NCBI taxonomy): Eukaryota > Metazoa > Chordata > Amphibia > Anura > Dicroglossidae > Nanorana > Nanorana parkeri. Next base: position 29,652 of record NW_017307732.1, read on the forward strand.
AGCGCTGTGGGTTCCCACCCGTCTTACAATATAGCACTTCTTACATCAGTAAATATTCCCTTAGGGCTTGCTCAGACCATAACATACATATAAACTCATGAAAAAACGCAGGTGAGTTAATGTGCATCAATATGTGTTTGCATGTGTTTTTTATGCATGCGTGTATGTGCTTTTTTTCATTTTTTTTTTCCTATTACCAGTGCCATCCCTTTCTTCTTCCTTTTGTGGACTGATGTTCCTTTCAGTAGCGTTTACATGCGCTCAGACTCTTTTATACTAGCCTGCATGCTAAAACGCTGAGTTTTTGTGTACAAGCTAGTGTGATGTGACGTGACAGGTCTGACAGGCAGTGTAAAGCTATATTTGCCATCCATGGACCTGCCATGCCATCCAGTAAAAACATGTCTGACTGTGTCACAAATTATAACCACGTTGTGTTGTGAACGCGGGAACATGATCATTGAACAAATGAACATGCCCTCCATGTGTGTTGCATTGATAAAAGTACATACATGGGGCATTTTTCTGCGCCTAGAAAACTTTTTTTTTTTTTTCACTTGTCCTTGCAGAAACTGGCCTTGATTAGGTACAGAAAAATGCAGGTCTGTGCACGTGATGTGAATGATCCTTTACTTACTTGCTTCAATGACAACATAACCGCAAATGCCAAGTCGACCCCTCCCACAACACAACGTGCCCACTTCCTCAAATATCTGTATTGGCGTGAACTTTAGAGTAATCTGATAACATAACGATGCTAAGGGAGAGCCCGGGCAAATGTAAATACATCCACATACATTACACTGGATGGAAACAGACCTATTGACATGTGAGAGCTACACACACATTATTTACTTACATCAAATATCAGCTGATCATGAAATGAAGACATGTTTTAGCAATACACTGATCATGAAATGTATACATGCTTTCATCGATACACTGATCATGAAATGTAAACATGCTTTCTTCGATACACTAGTCATGAAATGTAAACATGCTTTCATCGATACACTAGTCATGAAATGTAAACATGCTTTCATCGATACACTAGTCATGAAATGTAAACATGCTTTCATCGATACACTGATCATGAAATGTAAACAGTGATAATGAAACATATACATGCTTTCATCGATACACTGAACATAACATATAAACATGCTTTCATCGATACACTGATCATGAAATGTATACATGCTTTCATCGATACACTGATCATGAAATGTATATATGCTTTCATCGATACACTGATCATGAAATGTATACATGCTTTCATCGATACACTGATCATGAAATGTAAACATGCTTTCAGATACACTGATCATGAAATGTATACATGCTTTCATCGATACACTGATCATGAAATGTATACATGCTTTCA
>NW_017307732.1:36023-39809 GCF_000935625.1 Nanorana parkeri
TCGATACACTAGTCATGAAATGTAAACATGCTTTCATCGATACACTAGTCATGAAATGTAAACATGCTTTCATCGATACACTAGTCATGAAATGTAAACATGCTTTCATCGATACACTGATCATGAAATGTAAACATGCTTTCATCGATACACTGATCATGAAATGTAAACAGTGATAATGAAACATATACATGCTTTCATCGATACACTGAACATAACATATAAACATGCTTTCATCGATACACTGATCATGAAATGTATACATGCTTTCATCGATACACTGATCATGAAATGTATATATGCTTTCATCGATACACTGATCATGAAATGTATACATGCTTTCAGCGATACACTAATCATGAAATGTAAACATGCTTTCAGAGATACACTAATCATGAAATGTAAACATGCTTTCAGCAATCAACAACAACACAGACAATAGGATATCAGTATCATAAGTGTGAGGCTATCATCAGACATTGATAGGCTTAGTGTAAATATCTTTGGTTTGAATAGGGCTGGTATTGCTGTATCAGCAGAAGACATATACATAGTATCATCATGTCATACCTCTTTCTTCTTCTGTCCTCCCCCGCTCTGAAGACACAGAAGTAAGATAAGGAGGCTGCTGGCAATGAACAGCTGCTGCATTGCTGCTCTCATGCTGCTCGCCATGATTGTGGAGCTCTGCATCCCCATCAGCACCTGCTCTGCCCGGATCAGCTGATCTCACTGGGAGCATAGGCAGCCAATAAGCGGCAGGATGCAGCAGAGCATCACTGTTATTGTAGTCTTTATCAGCAGAGAGAGCAGAGGAGATGAAGGCTGTACCAGGCAATCATAGGATTACATCACTATACTGTTCGGATTAAGGTGTTCTGAAAGAACTTGCAATAGATGTGCTGTACTTTTCCTGTCTTTTAATATGACAAAAAATCTTATTTAAGATTTGATGCACACTGATTTATTAGCATCCTAATATTAATTGTTCAGTACACACTTAATTATTTTCCTTTTTTGGGAATGTTATGTAACTAGTAGTTTTATTATTCACGTACATGTTAAATAATCCATAGGGCTCTCTTTAGTTAGTTCAGGAAGCTGTATAAACACACAGACTGATATCTGTTAAATTGCCAGTTTAAATGGACACATTGCTGTATTAAAGTGAGACTAAACTCGGGAATTAAATCTTAAAAATGCATTCAAGTACCTTGAATAATGCCAAAAATGTATCTTATTCATGTATCACTCGGCTGTAGATCCTCAAATCATCTCTGAATTCATGCTGACACTGTCCTTCCTTCTGGAGGGTGGTTACTTTTGTTCCTCATGTGTGTTGTAAAGTAGCCACTGTGTCCCTGAGTGTGTTGTAAAGTAGCCACCGCTAAAAGCTTGCTTCCATTATGGACTACAATCTCAATACAAATGAGTAAACTAAACATTAGATTGTAGTCCATCACAGGAGTGAGCTTGGAGCGGTGGCAAATACAAGTATCCAGAGATACTTTATATCACTTTTGTAATATACTGAACTGGCTTGCAGCTCCACAACACAGTGAGCTGCAAGCCGGATCAGTGGTTGTCATAGTGCTGGGACCCCTAATTTGCTGCTGAGGGTCTCTGCCTCAGACCCTGAGGGACCCAGCAACAGCATTAACTCAATGAGCGCTGGCCCCTTACAGACTAGCGCTTATTGTACGGCATGACAGGATCATTCCGTCACCGGTCTTTATAGGGTTTCTAAAGCCTCTGGGTTTTTTTGCCTATATCTACTGCTAGCAAGCAGTAGATATAGGCAAAAAGTTTTTTGTTTTTTTTAACCCCGCTTCTACAGCGGTTTAAACTTACCCTGTCTTTGCCACGTGCTCCCGTCAGAAAATCCGAAACTGCCCGGGCGGCCGCAAAGCATCTTGGGGCGGGCGCATGCGCAGTTCGGATTTTCAGGCCAGGAGACAAGGAGAGGCGCAGGGTAAGTCTATGGACGCGTGCACCTGCATGCAAACACCGTGGGACAGGAAGTACCATCAAGGACAGAGGAGTCAGCGCTGGATCGGGAGCCGCCGCAGCGCTGGAGGGACAGATGAAAAGGACAGGAAAGAAGAAGATCGGATTAAGAGACATCATTTAATGTAAGTGCTAACATTAACATTGGGGGGAGGGAAAAAAAATTGACTTCAATGCCACTTTAAGGAACTGAGATACGGAACGGAATACTTCCATCATCGGACAGGAAGGGGTTGATAACTCCGGGGAAAGCATTGAGCCAGTAATAGAGGCAGATAAATCAAATTTCTGGGGGAGTGCTATACAGATATAGTGTATTGAATCCCTCCAGGGTGCTGGTTGGCAAGGAAGCGACATTTGAATATTTTGCCAGTTTTAGAAAATCATGGTGGCTGCAGATTTAAATGGAAAGGTAATTTTTAATAACATTACATGAGGAACTGCTGTGTGAAGGAGTTACATGAATAATAGCTTACCTTTCTAGCAAAAGTAGATTTTAAAGTGAAAATCCAGCCAAAGTGATAAATATATGGTCGAAATAACCTGGGACATGAAAGATGATTGTTGTTTGATTGAGCAATTGTATTATCTTTTTTCCCCCCAAAGACACCAGAACGGACAAACCCTGTGTTTACCTGAATGCTTATACGGAAAAGGGCAGGAACCAGACGTTTATTCATTCTGAAAATGTAATGTGTAAACTGCATATTTCGGTAGTATTTGTGATAATTGCAATGCCTGTATATTGTACGTTTGGTGTCAACAGAGGACAGAATGTATGATCATGAGTGCAGATAGTACTCCTTTACTCCATATCTTTTACCCAACAGTTTTTAAAGTGATATTAATGTCAAAATGTTTTCAAACTAAATCAAATGCTGATTAAAAGACAATGGATGCTGCTCCTTGATGTTGAAATGTTTTAGTTTCCTGCAGAATCAGCTGGTCCCCTAAACACTGGCCCTGATATCCTGTTTTAGGGTGGCTCCTTTCCCTTGCGAGGTCCTATGGAGCCACTCTTGTTTGTGCTAGTAAGATATGTTTGTTTGATCTGGATTCATTACTGAAGAACAAATTGAGAGATGAATACTACTTTAAATTTTATACAAACATTGAGGCCTTTTAGAAATGAGCAAACCTGTACTGCCAGTTTCTCCCATCCCTTTTATCCACTTCATGATGTAAAAATGCACTATAAGTTGGCGATTTTGAAGGATTAAAGTTTCACTAAAGGCAAAACTTTTTTGGGGGCAGAGTGCGAAATTATTAAAACTCTTGTCAGGTTTTTTCAATCTGTGTCACATTAGGGAGATTGCCTTTTCTGTCCTGTAATGACAATAGGAGATCAGGGCAAATGTCTCTGATGTGGGAATCTCAGAACAAGTGTCCCAATTTGAGGTCCCCCTCTGTTCCTGTTCTGCTGGAAACTTATGTTAGTTTCTCCCATACTTTTGTTTGCAGCAATGCTAGTCACGGGACAGTTAGTGAGGACTTGTTCACACTGAAAGCGGTGCGTTTCAGAGTGGTAGCTGCTGGAACGCACCATGCTCTTCCCCCTGTGTTCTGAGGCAGGAGGGGGGCGTGGCGGTGCATTGAAGTAAATGGCACCACTTCCACACACCCCAACCCCCCCGCACCCGCAGTGCGATTGGACGCTTGACAAAACTTTTCCTGCGTTCCGTTTAACTGCAGATGCAAAAAATAGAGCAAGCCCTATTTTTTGCGTTTGCAGTGGAAGGAACACAGGCAAAGTTTTGCCAAGCGTCCGATCGCACTGCG
>NW_017307732.1:40594-44322 GCF_000935625.1 Nanorana parkeri
AAATACAAATTTGAGTTTTAGATGGGGCTGTTTTATGAATGTTCCATCGATCGTATAGCTGGACGTATGCTGTTCACATGGCACTAGCTTTCCTAGATGGCACTGAAGACCATATGCTCCTCAGCACCATAGACCCACTGCATTCAGACCTGTTCATTTTCCCACCTGTCAACAGTATTTTTATGTTGTTTTTAAAACAAAGTGTCATGATTAGTTTATCATTTTAAATTTTTATCATGAAAACATGAATGTAAATAAAATGCTTACAAGCAATCACATTCATGAACTGGGGTGGCCCAATATGCACTTGAAGTTCTTGTTTGCCCTGCTGCATGTGTCAGATAGGGCCTTCACCACAGTGGGGTGAATTTGTGACTGAGAAACTGCACTTTAATAACCTAAGGTGAGCATGTGCAATTTTTGGGTTCCCACTCTTTTACCAAATTCATTCATTAGTTATTGGTTGTCCATGCTGGCCCACTGACAGGAGGCGGCCATGGATGCAATTAAGTGCTAATCTGTCCTGCTACATGTGTTATGTCAGAGAGGGCCTTAATGCAGCAGGGTAAATTTGTGACTGAGAATCTGCCTTTTAATGACCTAGGGCAGTGCTCCCCAACCTTTTTATCGCCGGGGACCGGTCAACGTTTGATAATGTTACCGCGGCCCGCTGAGGGGGACGTTGATTGTTTATATTTTAGATTGTTAAAAATAAAAATTATAGTTTATTTCACAGAAAAAAAGCCAAGAATATTGGACAGACTATGTACACTTTGTAAGCAGCTTTAGTAGGGAGATACTTGGCAGTTTTTTTTTATCAGAACATCTAAACTAGAATGTATTATTTCACTGAAAAAAAAGAGGCGCCGGATTCGAACTTTCAGTATGTCAGTCAGATTATAACAGGGCACAGTGGCTCAGGTAAGGCTGTGCTCCACCACACAACATGACACCCCTCAATGCAGGGAGTCCAGAGTTGAGCATCCACATGCACAAAGTTCAATGAGAGTGCCAAACAAAAGGTTCAAGAGTCTAATTTTCTTTATTTTCAGTACTAGTTTACAACAGGATAAAACAAAGCAGCCAATGCAATTCAGGGGCCAAAAAAATCTACCCCTTCTTCAGGGCTACAGAACACATAAAAAAGCAAGCATATAAATATAGAACCTGTATCACCTCATGTATACATATAAAAATCATAGCAGAACTCTTTAATCGAATCAAGCTGGACATGAAATCTTTTCTTGGAAAATACTGAGTATAATAATAAAATGACTGAGAATTGGGAATGAATGGAAACCAGTGTAAAATACAAATTGCAAAACTATTTTGAAAACCACTACATTTCAACTGGAGCTTTATTGTAGAAGCAAAACATCTTACTCACAGAATAAAACTACTAAACAGAAAAAAGAACAGTGGCAATAGATGCTGATACATAGTCCACAATAAAAAATAAACCTCAACAGTGTTTAAATAAATAAATCAGATTGTTGGATATACTGTATATGTTTGAAAATGCCAATAAAAAAGTATGTATTAAATTACTGAGACTGATAATGCAATTATGTATATTACTTGATGCAATAAAGAAAACATATTCACGTTTGTTTCAATAATGTATAATACCACTTAAAAAGTATCAAAAAAGGTGTACCTCACTTGTAAATGATAGGACTCAGAAATGGCCAAAAATAATCTGTGGGTGAGAAATATGATGTGAATACAAAAGAGCCTGGGCAAATTACAGCAGATTATGCTGGGTGCTAACAAATAGAGTGGAAAGTAACACTCTTAGTGGGTAAGTTACAAAATGCCAGCAGTCACTGTGTCAACAGAACACTGCTGGTGCTAAGTGAAGCAAGTTTAAGGCACCAAAAAAGGCACCAGAACAGTGATAGAGGAGGACCAGAGTCTGTGATGTAGACTCTAAACAGTGAGGGGAGTGAGATTTAGAGGACTAGAGGCATTAGGAGGGGTTGAGGTGGAGTGACAGGTAATGGCCAGGTGATCAGAGGGAAGTGTGTAGAATTACCATTTTCACTGATATGTTTAGAGCTAATAAGTAGCAGGCATTTACAGGGTTATTCACAAAAGGGTGAAGAGTTTGGAGAAGGCAGGAGAAGTGAACAATCTAGGACAACATAGCTGATATATATATATATATATATATATAAAACCTTCCCATAGATCATCACTCCAGAAAGCATAACTAACAGCAAATACCAAGTGACCATAAACTGATGTTTAATGATCTAATGATCTAATCTCCTTCATCACTATCATGTCATCCAGAACAGTGGACCACCAGACAGTGCAGTACCCTCAGGCTTAGTGCCCAGGCTCCCATGGTGCTGTCACTGAGGTGCTCAGACCACTCTACCACTGCAGCATGCACTCAGCATGGGCTTTTGCACCCGCCATCTGCTGCTGTCAATCACTAGAAGGGGACCTGATGGAGAACTTCAGGTCCCCCTCTGCTGATTGACAGCAGCAGTGGGCGGGGGCAATAGCTAGTTTGCTATTGGCTATTGCAAAGTGAAATAGCCAATAGGAATCTAGCTATGCATTCCTACGCTGTTTTTTTTCCTTTTTTCTGACTGACGGCTCTGATGTCAGAAAAAAAACAACAGAGCAGGGAAAGGTTTACTCTGCTCGATCGAGCATAGTAAACCTTTCTGGGAGAAAGTGTTTCCCTCCCGGGTGGCCGGGAGTCTAATAGCAGGAAACTCCCTGAGCGTGTGGGAGAGTTGGGATGTCTTTAGGCGACCCCTGGCAAATCATCATTTGACACCCGACAGGATCGCGACCCACAGGTTGAGAACCACTGCTGTAAAGGGAAGAGGCAGAGTGTTACTGCAGAGGGAAGATGCGGTAGGTTACTGAGATAAAAGACAGTAGCTTACTGTAAAACAAAGAGGCAGTAGGTTACTGTAGAGAGATGAGACAGTGGGTTATTGAAGTGGAAAAGCACCATAAGTTACTGTTGAGAGATGAAACAGAAGGTTACTGTAGAGAGAAGAAACAGAAGTTTATTGCAAAGGTTATATACACCAGGTACCTGTAGAGGGAAAAGACATGTTAACATAAAGAAAAGAGACAAAGTTTTAGACAGTAGTTTATTGTAGAGGAAAGAAAAAGGTGACTGTGGAGAGAAGAAACAGCAGATTGCTGTTGGGGGAAGAGACAGAAGGTTACTTTAGAGGGAATAGACAAAATGTTATTTTAGAGGGAAGAGACAGAATGTTACTGTAGAGGGAAGAGACAAAAGGTTATTGTAGAGCAGGGGTAGCCAAACTCCGGCCCTCCAGCTGTGGTGAAACTACAGATCCCATGATGCATCTCTCTCCGGGAGTCATGCCTGTGGCTGTGAGAATCTAGGAAACTGATTAAATGTGAAAAACAAGTTGCCATGACATGTTATTAATGCTGTTACTGAGACAGTTTACTGCGGTTCTGTGACACATATCCTTTAGTACTTGTAGTTGTTACAAAAGTCACTCAAGTGGAGTGATGAGCGAAATGATCCTGTTGACAAGTAAGTGATGTTATGCCCTTAAAATCTTTTTGTGCGTGACATACACACATACTCCGTAGGACAAAAAAAATAAATTATTTTTTTATCCCTGTGCCTTTCATTTAATCCAAACATATCAGCATTTATTCATTCTTTTTTAAACATGCTTACCATAAATTAATGATTAGTGAGCGGGGGGGGGGGGGGGGGG
>NW_017307732.1:44497-108782 GCF_000935625.1 Nanorana parkeri
GTAAATACCTTTCCTCCTTCGCATTGGAAACTGGCAAAGTAACTCTTTTACCAACGAAAGTCATGTGAGGTTGGCTGCAGGTTGGCAGGAAGAAGCCTTTCAATGTAATGAATATAGAAAAAATGTGTTTGGTATGTAGGTTGTCTAGGTCATGAAACCAGAGTTAATGAGCACAAAAAAATGGTAACAGTGTTCTCAAAGGAGAAGACACTGTGAGAGATGGTTACTAAACAGACCGAGACCTTTTTCTTATAAAAGTATAAACTTTATTTGTTACAAAATCTCATATTTTTCGCACCTGTTACTCCATTTCTATAGCAAAATCTACATATAAAAAACAACGTTGTCCAAAATGAATATAGGGTTGCAAAGCAGTAAGCTAATTTTTAGAACAGAAATTTGAGTTTTCGATGAATTTGGCTAAGCTTCTTAGCAGTATCTAAAAAGAGAGTAGATTCAATCAATAATACAAAATCATCTGCACTCCATACAGCGTACAGACCTTGGATGAAAGGTTGGTGCTTGAAGTGACAACACGGATGGCACTGTGTCAGATACAGTCCATAATAGAAGTCACCAGCACACGATGATGTGTGCAAGAAGGGTCCCTTCTTCTGGGCGGCATAGTGATGATCACTATGTCGGCCTGAAGAAGGGACCCTGTGTGGCCCCGAAACATTGACTGTTTGACTCATGTGACGATTTAATAAAAAGTGCTTTACTTCTTGCACACATCATCGAGTGCTGATGACTTCTATTATAGAAAGTAGATTCAGACGCAAAGCAATATAATAGTCATAATGAATGAGAACACACAAAGGAAGCACCGCTCCTCTACGGCACAGGAAAGGAATGAGCCGGGTGCTTGCTGCTGGGAACATATCATCCCACCAATATGAGCCCATATAAACAGATGAAAAGCTGGCCGCACACCAGATTCTGCTGGGGTAGTTTATTGGAACTTGCAATACATCAATGGTGTCCCACCCAAAGACCACCCCCTCTGGCATGTTTCACCCAATCACAGGATTAGTCAAAGAGATAGTCCTCTAGTACTAAGCCCGTGTTTGGGGAAAACTCATCAGAGTGGGTGGACCTTGGGCAGGACACCATTGATGTGGTAAAAGTTCCTATAAACTATACCAGCAGAATCCAGTGTGCGGCTAGCTTTTCTTCTGTTTGTATGAGCCATATTTGATGAGTTACATAAGAAAGAGACATGCGCGATTCGTTTCATTCTGAATTGAAATTCATACGACTTTCTGTAAATTCGGACATTTGGATGCATAATAATTCATACCAAACCCTTCATGTCTGGTAGGGGGGGACCTCGATGTAAAAAAAACAGAAAAACAAACAGTGTGTGCAGTTCCCCTATAGGTCTGGTAGGAATTTTAGAAGGGATCCCAAAACAAACAAAAATAAAAACGTGGGGTCCCCCTAAAATCCCATATCAGACCCTTAATCCAGACAGCAGCCTGACAGGGCAGGAAACGGGGGGGACACCATACCTCCAACATAACAGGCCACATGCCCTCCCCATTGGGAGGGTGCTTTTCCAGGAGATAATGGGGACAAAGGCCTCTTTCCCAAAACCCTGGCCCAGTGGTTGTGGGGGTCTGCAGGCAGGGCTCATCTGTATCTGGGTACCCCCTGCCATAAAGGGGGCACACAGATGCCACCCCGTTTGTGAATGAGTAAGGGATAGTTGTACCCTTACTCATTCACTAGAATTAAACAAAATGTAAATAAACACACAACTCATTTAATTGAACAAAAAACACAATATACATTTTTGACAATTCCTTTATTTAAAAAAAAGTCCTAAGATGTCAATCCCGACGCCCACCTACCAACGAAAACAAAAAAAAAACACCTGCCACTGGCTGCTCGATCAAAAGTTTACATCAGGCAGTGGGAAGAAATAAACAAAGCCTGCTATTGGCTTTTTAAAATGTAAATAGCCAATAGCAGGCTGGCTAATGCACCTGCCCACTGCCTGATGTAAATCACAGAGGAGCAGCACTCAGAGAGAACTTTCTCTCTCAGGTCCGCTCCCCTGCCGACTGACAGAAGGTAGTGAGCAGCAGCCATTCTGCTTTTGGCTATTTTAAATTGCAATAGCCAATAGCAGGCTGGCTATTGTTCTGCCCTCTGCGTGATGTAAATCAGCAGAGGAGCAGACCTGAGTGAGAAAGTTCTCATACTGCACGCTACAGATGTTCTGGCATGAGGGTAAACAAGATTTTGGCATTATCCTTGTTAGATACCTTACAGGAAATTAGTATAATCCATTCCAATTAATAAAGAACATGCTTCTAAAAGTGTATCTAAATCAATTTTTTGTTTTTAGCTTTGGATAGTGTGGGAAAGGCTAAGAGCCCTGTTTGGTTTTTATTGCTGTCTATGTCCTCACTGGGGACATTCACACTCTCTATTTATCCTTATAACCATTTATTTTTTGTTTAATATATTTCTTATGATAATTTTCATCTAAATTTAAAAGTTAGGGAAAACTATTTTTTTTTAAATTTCAACAAAACAAGTATGGATGGAAAAAACTTCCACCTGTTTCAGTGACAACTGTCTAAGTGGGGGCTTTCCTTACTTTGGAAATATTTTCTCTCACTTCCTTTTGGGTCTATAGGACAGGAAGTAAAATCTCCCCAATGAGTAATCAATTGCAAAAAAAATGGATGACTTTTAACGATTCCCTTTACTCTCCAAAAACTAAAAACAAGGTTTTGATTTTAGATATGTATTAACCAGTCACAACTGATACAAACAAGTAAACAAATAAACATGGTTGTATGATGTATAGTGTGTGATCACTGTATGCAAAGAAACACCGTTCAAATTAGTTTTTGGCCTAAAAATATTTGCATGCTTTAATCGGTTCCTTCAGGAAGTAAATTACTTCATGAGATGTAAAAGTTGTCTGGAACTACAGCAGTGAGGTCTCTAATTCACCCACCATGCAAACACTCCTCCAAAATGTTCTATTTGTGGAAAATGCTTCAGTGGAGACTACGTTGTCTGGTCTTAAGGCTGAGAAAATGTCTTATTATTGAACCCATTGAACCCAATTGACTCTGAGGCATTCAATATCCATGTATTCATAGGACCCCTTTACTAGTTCAAGATCTGGGTGGTTATTTTGCTATAATGTATATTACAGAAGGAAAAGAAAAAGTAGAAGTTGTAAAAGTAAAAAAACAGGTTTGTTGACAAAATGAACCCTCTGAAACAGATTGAAGTGCTGGACTAGGCAGATCACCAAAAGGGTTAATTTATACAAATTCAATTATTTCTGGTAGATATCTTAAATGCCAGATATCTTCAAGGGACTGCTTTCAATAATCTATGTACTCTGTGAAACATTGTTGGCTCTGTAAATTAATAAAATGAATAAAAGATATCACTGTACATGTGTTTTCAGCAGTTCAGCAATTTCATTTAGATCATTTCTATGTCACAAATCAGAATTAATTTTGCAAGATCTGTGTATAGTAATTTGCCTCCAATCTGATTAAAAATGTGTAAATTGCAGGATGCATTTTTGTAAGTGAGCATTAAAGTCTTGGCTGTTTTGTAACATTTAGATAGAGATAGACATGGTGTTTGGTTGCCACCTGGCTTACAATTTTTTTACTTGTGCCACTGACCATTGTAGCTTGTGCTAGAAACTAATGAAGCACAGGTGCATAGCACCACTTCCACAAATAGATAACGCTTCTGCTAGGCAGATGTTTCGGTTTTAATAAAGGATTAGGTTTCATAAAATACCTCTGTTCTATTTTAGCTTTGCAGCATTATCAGTATTTTTCTATTTATAATGTCTAGTGAATTTCTGTTACTGTTTTTAAAACAAGAAAGCATAATTTATTACTAGAATCTTGGCTCGCTTTCTATTTACAATCAGCAGCATTACTTTATCTGAAACTATGGGGTCTACTCACTAAGCTGCCGTAGGCAGCCGAGTGACTAACCGACCCCAACCGTAGTGAGCCGAACGCTGTTCGGCTATTCACTTCCAGCTTGGTCCGGCTGAAATCAGCCATACATCGGGTGGCTTCGTGTGGCTTCGGGTCGGCCTAGCATGTTCGGCAGACCCGAAGTGCAGAAGGAGTTCGACTCAACATCTGTGGGACCGAGCAGAATAGAAAAATAGTTTAAGAAGTAGAAAAAAAAATAGAAAACGATTGTGCGGAGCTAGCAGTGACAGCTAGCTCCGCCCAACTGTTTTCTATTGGCGGGGTGGTTCTGCTGCCGTAAAAAAAAAAAAGAACACATCACTCCACACCACCAATCTAGCTAGGAATAGCTAGATTCCTAATGGCTATTTCACTTTGCAATAGCCAATAGCAAACTAGCTATTGCACCCGCCATCTGCTGCTGTCAATCACCAGAGAGGGGACCTGATGGAGAACTGCAGGTCCCCCTCTGCTGATTGACAGCTGCAGTGGGCGGGTGCAATAGCTATACAAAACACAAAAAATCCCCACCTGCCAGCTAACCTGCAACCAAACAAATTGCCCTGTCAACAATATGCGTTAAAATCAGAGGTTTTAGTTGCACAAACTTTTGGCCAAAAATATGTAGAAGCCACACCACACAGTCGATAAATTGCATGCAGGTCTACCTGGAGGTAGCCAACTCCTCCTAATAAGGTGCAGGGACGCACTGACCGGCCCAGCAATCTAGAATGCACGCTGGGACCCCAGTGCGTCCCCACATCCAAAAATAGTCAAACTAGAAAAAATGGTACCTGCATGAATCTATAACCAGCCTTTTTGGCAGGGCGCACATTGGGAAGGCTTACAACAATACAAAACACAAAAAATCCCCACCTGCCAGCTAACCTGCAACCAAACAAATTGCCCTGTCAACAATATGCGTTAAAATCAGAGGTTTTAGTTGCACAAACTTTTGGCCAAAAATATGTAGAAGCCACACCGCCGCGCCAAGGCACCTCTGCAAAGTGTGGTCCTAACTCTATGTATACGAGTCTCCAAGTGTGAGCATATTAATGCAGTCGATAAATTGCATGCAGGTGTACCTGGAGGCAGCCAAATCCTCCTAATAAGGTGCAGGGGCGCACTGGAGACTCAGCAATCTAGAATGCACGCTGGGACCCCAGTGCGTCCCCACATCCAAAAATAGTCAAACTAGAAAAAATGGTACCTGCATGAATCTATAACCAGCCTTTTGGGTGCAATAGATAGTTTGCTATTGGCTATTGCCAATTGAAATAGCCAATAGGAATCTAGCTATGCATTCCTATGGTGATTTTTTTTTTCTTCTGACGGCAGCCAACGGCTCCGATGTCAGAAGAAAAGAAAAAAAACAAAAAACAAGCAGGGAAAGGTTTACTCTGCTCGATCGAGCAGAGTGAACCTTTCTGGGAGATAGTGTTTCTCTGCCAAGCGGCCGGGAGCCTATTGGACTCCCAGAGTGTCCGGGGGAGGAACGACAGATGGCATTCCTGGTTACCAAGTAACCAGGAACGATGTCTGTAATTATACACTGAGAACACGGAGAGGCCGCTCTAAGTGTGTAATGACAGCGTCCCTGGTTAATTGGTAACCAGGGACGCTGATCTCTCTGAAAGTGGCCGAGCCAGCTGTGAGATGGCGGCTGGCTCCACCCAGCTGTCAGAAGCAGGCTGTTGGTCGGCCAAAGGCCGGCCACTCGACCAGCTTCGGCTTTCACCTCGGCTCACCTCGACTGAGCCGCTCGGCCGACTTCGGGAGCTGTACGGGCTATACTGAATAGTTCAGTAGAACCGAAGGGGTCCTGGGGCTGAAGCTAGCCGAAGGATCAGCCGAAGCTACGGCTAGATCCTTCGTCAGCTTAGTGAATAGACACCTATGTGTGAAGTGCTCAGATTCTAATGCGGAAATGCATTATATTATTATCTAGATCTAGACATCTAACTAGGTTTCTTTTACTCCCCAACCCCTCCGCTTAGCTGCTAGGGAGAGGAAGCCCTGTATAAGCTCAAAGTTGTGATTTACATAATTTATTAAGGAGTATATGTCACAAAACACTCAATTATAGCTGTATGGATGAATTCAGTAGAAAATGCATTGATTCAACATCTCAACAAGGCAAATTTTAGTTACAAATTGTTTGAAGGTATGTCAGGTGAATATGCAGGAAAGGTAATACTTATCTTTTTTATACATAGGGTGAATGCTACTGTAAAGACCTTTTCCTATTGAAAAACAGATGTTGCCAAACATCAGGGAATGTATTTTTTATTGGTTCAATCTTGGTAGAATCTTGGGTGCATCTCCACTGATTTGGCTTGATTGCATAATGTCAATGTATAATATGGTGCATACAACACCATTTTTTTTTTACTTCAAATATCTAATTCACCAGTGATTAAATTTAGACTGTGTTATCCCCTTGTTTCATTCTCCTTCTCTGCAGTAATGTTGGATACATTCCTATTTAATATTAATGTATAGGAATGAATTCAGGCTTGGACTGAATTCTGTCTTATCCTTATCTCCTTTGAACAAAGAAGGATCTCGACTGGCTGGGGAATTCCCCACTTGCAACTGCATGTAAGCAAAGGGGTGGGGTGCAGTAAGGTCATTGACTTTATATGGCCACATGGCTATATTTGATTAATGACATTGACCTAATAAATCCATGTGCCCATGTAAGGTCAATGAAGTCAGCACAAGAATCCTGCTGTTTTTGTTTATGTGCAACTGCAGGGTGAGGAATGCCCCAGCCTACAGCTGATTAGGCGGGTTTCATCCCTATCAATGTACACTTTCAAAAAATGAATATTAAAGTGGACCTTTTAGTAACTTCACGAGTCTGCATAATTAGATTTCATATGTCACGAATGTTACATCTTACATAACATATAACAACAGTATAATCAGTTTTAGTGGTGCAAACCTCTTCAGACTCTGCACACACATCCACTTCCACACTTGCTCAGTACCATTCAAGGACAATGAGCTTATCTGCAAATATGTAAATATGATCAATGGCTTGTGCATTGATGTGCAAATGCATTACAGAGCAGAGGCTAGTGTGAGTATGTTCATGTCCATGTGCGTGACACAATGTGATATGATAAATATTTCTGTAATGTTCCAGAAGCATGGAGTCACCAAGGGAGCAGAGTAAACAAATGGCTTGAGTTGGCCCAGTTTGCCATGCAGTTGCTTGCTTATCCACCCTCCAGTGTCCTGTCTCATAGATTTGACAGCATTTATGGTGGTGTCCTCAACCTTTTTTGTCCAAAATGATTCACCAAATGATTCACCTTTACTTTTATTAAAGTTAACCAGTCTTGATTAAGAAGCAGTTTTTAAGTCCCTTTGAAGATGGAAAACCACTTCTACCATCCCACTGTATATTTATGTATAAGAAAAGGAATGTTGCATAATCCAATATATGTCCATGGATCAGGCTTTGTCCATTGAATGTATTTTTCCCTGTTTGGGGCCTAATAACAAAGTTGTTGAATAGCAGACACCCTCCAGTACTCCAGTCTATTCAGTCCTTGTACTTACCTTCCATTAAACCTTCAGCTACCCTGTCTGCCTGCCAGTGCCCCAAGAAAACCCAGTACTTCTGGGAATAGTAAAAAAAAGTACATAACTCACACCTGCCTCCCGCAATGCTGCACTGGAGACTTGGATGACCGGTCTCCATGCCTAATAGCAGTCACCTGAGAGACATGGTCGTCCCTAAGATGAAGTCAACCCAGAACTTATACAACCAGAAAGTAGGTACCAGCAGCAGAGGAAGCACACAACCGGAGACATGTCCAAGCAAGCAAAATCATTATCGTACTGTCACGACCAAACGCAATCAGTACCATACTGATACAACCATAAATTTGTCCACAGAGACACAATCAATACCATACTAATACAGTCAGCAACACATATTGACACAAGCCAGAAACATGTCTGCAGAGACACAATCAGAAATGTAATGTCAGGACCAAAAACATGTCTTCTCCCAAAAGCTTGTCTTAACCATTGAACATTGTACCATGTACAGATCATAAGTAAGCTAATTAATTGAATCTGTTAATTTAGTCCAGAGAATAAGGCAATTCTACAACCAACAAGGAAGAAAATAGAGAAAAACTACAAGGAGTAATATAAAAGGTGAAACACGAGGACAGGAATGTCCCAGAGATTGTGGACATATTTTGCTATTAGAATAGTTACATAGTTTTTGAGGTTGAATAAAGACACAGGTCCATCAAGTCCAACCTATTGCGTGTATGCATGTGATTCTACATATGTATGAGTCCATGTGTGATCTTGTTCTTAAGTGTACCTGTACCCCTGTATGTTACGGTCTCTGAGGAAATCGTCCAAACGCTTTTTTAATGATTCCACACTCTCAGCTGAAATCACTGCTTGCGGATTTGAGTTCCAGACCCTAACCGCTCTAACTGATAAGAATCCCTTACGCGCCTTGTGCTGAAATCTTTTCTCCACCAATTTTAGGTGGTGGCCTCTAGTCTTTGTTTTGGAGTTTACCGTAAAAAGTTTATTCCTGATGTTGCTATCACCATTGAACATCTTGTACATCCGAATCATATCCCCCCCTTAATCTCCTCACTTCCAGCGTGAACATGTTTACATTTAGTAAACTTGTCTCCTAGCTTTTGTCCTTCATCCCCTTAATTAGTTTGGTTGCCTTTCTCGGGACTCTTTCCAGCTCAAGGACATCCTTTCTGTGGTTTGGTGACCAAAACTGGACCGCATACTCCAGATGAGGCCGAACCAGTGATCTATAAAGTGGCAAAATTATAGACTTATCTCTAGAGTACATTTCCTTTTTAATACAAGACAGTACTCTGCTCGCTTTGTTTGCAGCAGCCTGGCATTGCAAGTTATTATTCAATCTGTGGTCTACTATGACCCCAGATCTTTTTCCATTTCTGTCTTCCCTAGTGGAGTTCCCATTAATGTGTATCCTTCTTGCCTATTTTTAACCCCAAAGTGCATTACTTTACAATAGGAAAGTGGCAAATATTTTTTAATTACCATCTACACTTCAGCCAAGGTCATGAGGTTTATTATATTAGGCTTTTTGCCTCCATATTTTTGAATACCAGGAAATATTCATATGTATCACTATTCCTATAGATCATTATTCCTGTACTTTTTCAGTATTTCTGAGACTGTATTGGACTACAAATAGATTAGCCACAGAATAGAAGAATGTTTCATTGTTCCTGTCTACCATATGTAAAGGCAGGAAACCTTATCTTTGTACACATATTTGAAGGAGATCGGTTATTTACCCACTAAAGTTGCTTAAAACACATAACCACAGAAGTTGTCTTATCAATTACCTCAGAATCAGACCTGTGTCCTGCACCTTAGCAGGGTAGAACTGTGTCTTTAAGTCTAAAACAAGCCTGCTCATGAGTCTATACAATTAATGCAGCAGGCAGCATAAATATATAATGATCTTGGCATGCATCCACTGGCCTAGTAAGAACTCCAGCATTTTCTTGAGACAGTTATCACCATAACAGTTGTTCCCACTGGAAGATTCCCCCCTCTATTCTCATTTTGGGGACAACTGTAAAATTTCCCATTTTCCCCTCTCTTTCTGTCCTGATGATAATGTTCACCGGGACAGCTAAAGAGTGTAAACCTTCAAGGCAGACACAAAAATCAATAAATATTTGACAGGTTTTAACACTTCCACATCTTAAAAGAAAAATGTGGGCTTCAGATACACTTTAAATCAGGCTTAAAGTGGGAGTGTCTTCACTGTACAATGATAGGAGAGTAAAACACTTACATGCGTTTAAAAGACCAATAGAGATCTGGATGGGCATTGTAACAGTATCAATTTTCCCCAGTAGTCAAAAGAGGAGGCAGGACCTCTTTGCCTTTAATACATGCATTCTATCCGCCCCCCAACCCCCCCTCGCCTGCCTACCCAAGATTACGATCATGAGGTTGTGCCGAACTATCCATTATTTTTTATTATGTGGTGTTGAAGTGTTCAATACTGTTTGTGTTAATAAAAACAAGTGAGCAAGCTACCAAATTAAAATGACAAATGTGCAATGATATATCATTCTTCTAAAATGCCTTCCAACTCTTTATGTAAAAGATAAAAGAACATATGATGAAAGTCTTTATGTGACATCTCAGACAGCTGATCTATTCAGAACAAACTAATACATTGTTTACTATATCTTTAAATGTTGAAATGTTCACAGGCTGTGTTGATCAATGTCTGCTCTGTTTGATGCAATTACTTAATGGCCTGTTAATCCATAATAGTGTAGTTTTACAAAATAATGTCAAGCACAACTGTGCGTGAGTCTTTTATAGTTCATTGTTTTATCTTCTATTCCATATTTTCTCTTTCTACAGCTCAGCAGGATGTAGTGCCTTTTTTTCTTCTCAAACATAATCATTTATATTGTGCCATACAGAAATAAGATTACAAAAAGGGGCCTATCCAGCTACAGAACCTGTCAGCCCATGGATGGCAGAAGGGGACAAAAGAGACAAAAGGGATGTGGCCAACTGACCATCAATATGTTGGTGAAAAGCAAGCCTGAGATATTTGGTAAATAATATGTGCCTTGGACAGGAATCACAGTAGCGTGTCTATGCTGTAATACTGCACTGGCAACAAAAATCACCAACATCTATAAGTTCAGCATACCAAGTGAGTAAGAGAGATGCGTTTCAGCACAATGTATATAGGCAATAAACCCACCCCTGCCATGCATTATTCAGACCTTTAAGAGTTTATATGACAAAAATGATTGTTTAAACCCAGAATTGTTTTCCCATCTTTATTTTTTCCTTTATACTGGCTTTTTGAAATAACAAACACGATAATTAACAGATAAGATAAGGGTTCTAGTACAGAATAACACTTTTGGTAGATAAATACGTAGTTCCTTTTCAGAGATATCGGTACTAGACATGTGTGATTCGTTTCGTTACGAATCAAAATTCGTACGAATTTTCCTGAAATTCGTAGATTCGTAGGCATACGAAATTCGAATGGCAGTTTCCGAATTTATATCCGAAATACGAATTCCGTTAACGGATTCCGTATCCGAATTTCGTATTTCGGATATAAATTCGGAAACTGCCATTCGAATTTCGTATGCCTACGAATCTACGAATTTCAGGCAAATTCGTACGAATTTGCCTGAAATTCGTAGATTCGTAGGCATACGAAATTCGAATGGCAGTTTCCGAATTTATATCCGAAATACGAATTCCGTTAACGGATTCCGTATCCGAATTTCGTATTTCGGATAAAAAAACAACTACCACATCGACTCCAATATTAACAAAGGTATTTTTGCTTTTTAACTTCATCATAACGAATGTTCGTAAAGTTACGAAAATGTGCCGAAACTAACGAAAATACGTATTTCGTACGAATCCGAATTGAGTTTAATAATGGATATTACGAAACAAAACGGAACTAATTTTTTGACGGCGCACAAGTCTAATCGGTACATCAAACCAAAATGTCGGACAGCTGGGGGAAGAAGGACAGAGGGATTTGGTTGCAAATAAAGGACAGTTGGGAGGTATGTTTTCAATGCTATATTAGCGTAGTCAAAAGGATTCTATATTCAAGACTGTATCTGGGCATGAAGCTGCCTTGGGTTAAATCAATGGGGCAGCGCTGTAAACGCATACGGATGTGCGTTCCCAGGACTTGTGAACCAGCCTTTTAGTTAAAGTGTATCTAAAGCCAAACCTCTTTTTTAGTTTTGGATACGGGGAAAGGAGTTAAAACCGCTTTCAAGTCTTAATTGGTGTACTTTTCCCTGTTAGGAAGGCTCATTATCTTTATTTGTCCTAGTGACACCTGTCACCGAGACTGCAAGTATGGCAAATCCAAAATTTCTAGACATAATCACAACAGGTATGGAGGGAAAAATCTTATGAAAATCTTGATGTCTGCCATAATTAAGAGGGGACACTTGTTTTAGTGAAAACTGCTCCAGATTTTGTCTGATCCAGTTTTGATAAAGTCCCCTCATTGTATCTTAATGCACTTAATGCACATAACAGACATATCAGGGGGGGTCCTCACATTTGACAGCCAAAGGGAAACTACACTTCAAAGTGATAATGTGGCCAGGCAAGAGACATTCAAGTATTTACATGTTCTGAACAAGCAGTAAATAGAATGTTTTTTTTTTTTTAGGTTTAAAAAAACCCATTACTTGTTTACACATTAGTTTAGCAAACTAGGTATCATTCAGTTGGGGTTTAGCTCTATTTTATGTTAAAAAGCCATTACAAAACATGAAGGGTACCTAGCTGTTTGTTCCGCATATCAAAGCAAAAAATGTAGTATGGGTATATCAAAAAAGAAAAAGTAATTTAAAATTGTACAACATATTGCATGTGAAAGGCATGTACAGGATGTAATCATGGAATCACTGCAGTAATGGAAAGATTTGCAGGAACAAATGAGTGCAGCTTGACTTGCTGATCTCTGGGATTTAAAATAAGTAAAACAACACCCATCTAAAGTATTGCTTTCCCATTTCACTACTTTACAGCCAAAAGACAATACAAATTGTTAGAAGTACATTATGTAGGAACATGATCTATTTTATAAAATGTCATATCTCTTATAAGAATTGTTGCTGGATAAAACAATTCCCACATCTAAGAGATACTTTCTCCAAAATTGAATGTGCAGTAAAGCTAAATAAGGATATGTGGCAAAATCCCATTTTACTTTGGCAAAGTTAATAACATTGCAGGTTCTTCAGATACCAAACAAAATGACAACATTAAAAAATAAATAAAAGTATGTCCAAGTTTAGTCAAATTTACCAGCACAATTTTCTAGGTGTTACCGTGATTTGCCAGTGATAGCACCAGATCTGAAAGCAGACACTGATCGAGGGGTAGGGGAATAGTAAGTTTAGTAAGTTTATTAGGTCGGCCCCCTTAAAGCAGACCTTTACAAAAATCAAATTCTACCAATGCATCCCTCTATGTATGATGATTAATAATTAGTGATGGGCCGAATATGCCCAAGTTCGGTTTGAATTTGAACATCCAAAAAGTTTGAATTCTAACTCGATGCAAGTCTATGGGGGGTAGAACTTTCAAAAACAATTGTCCCCTTTAAGAAGGCTTATATGCAAGTTATTGGCCATAAAAGGTGTATGGGGATCCGGGACTGCCCGGGGGGACAGGCATCAATGAAAAAAAAACTTTAAAAAAATACTGTTTTTAAAGGAGCAGCGGTTTTAACATCACTTAAAGGGTAACAATAAAAATGAAAACTTCCTTTAAATATCGTGCATAGGGGGTGCCCTTAACCTGCCTGTAAAGTGGCGCATCTGTACAATGTATATAATCTACTGCAGCCAGGCCACATGCCCTCGGCACTGGGAGGGTGCTTTCAAGGGTCGCCCCTGGAAAAGCACCTTGTGCCGATGGGGACATGGGCCTCTTCTCCACAAGCCCTGGGGCATTGGTTGTGGGGTTACGGGCAGGGGGCTTATTCACATCAGGGCACCTCTTACAATAAAATGAAAAATGGTTAATATTTAATAATTTTATTCATCTATCTTTTTGTTATTCCTTGCTATTAAACTGTTGTTTCAAAAAAATAAAATAATAGTTGGCAATAGGCAAGGAGGTTTAGTAATATAGAAGAGCAAATCATCTGCGTATGCAGCCGTCTTGTGATGGCCTGAAGTCAACTCCAAACCTTTAAAGGAGAACTATGAGATGAGTGATTTCCACTCATAGTTCTAGCCGACCTGTGACAATGAGACTGTCACAGGTCGGCTCAGTAGATCGGGAGGTGAGCGAACACATACCGGGTTCGCTCACCTCTCGATCCTGTCACGGCTCTCTGCCATGACAGGGGAGGGGCTGGATTCCGCTCTCCCCGCTCCGATCTGCCAGCGCTGACTGGCGCAACGGACGGGGGAGGGGGCGGGTACAGCTGGCTCTGCCTCTAGATAGGCAGAGCCAGCTGTCACTCACGCAGCTGGGCGGATCTCGACGTCGAGGTCGGGATCCGCTCTGGCTGCGGCGTCTCAGTATACCGCGAGCTGTAGCTCGCGGTATACTGAGCTTAGAGTAACGGGAGGATGCTAGTTTGTGTCCTCCCATTACCCTAAGGAGAACGATGGGGAAAAACACTGACCCCATAGTTCTCCTTTAATATTTGGCGATGCTTGAACTGACCGATTCAAAGCTTCTAAGGTCAGTATAAAAATAAGAGGAGAAATGGGGCAACCCTGACGGGTACCGTTTGATATGGGGAACAAGTCTGAAATTGCTTAATTACCCTGGACTACTGCCGAAAGGTTAGACTACAACGCTCCAATCCAAGTTTGTATGTGGGAAACCAATCCAATGTATTGTAAGGACTCCCGTAGGAAGGACCAATTTACCCTATGGAAAGCCTTTTTGACATCCATAGATAGGGGAAGAAAAGTTAGTGAGATGGTCTGGGCAACATGTATGGCATTAAGGGTTCTGATGGTATTGTCCCTGGCTTCATGGGAGGGAACGAACCCCACTTGTTCCAGGCTAATCAACTGGGAAATAAACGGAAGTAGGAGATTAGAGTACATATTTTGATTCTGTCGTTAACATAGGTTTTTGGTTCAAATCAAACATGAGTTTGTGTGCGTTTACAAACTCACTGAATTTTCTGCGATCTCCCGAGAAGGTCTCTGGGGGACTAACCTTGGGATCGGGGGCCTCTGCTGCTGATCTAAGCGATAATTTCCCCGCAATGTATTCTCGCAGTTCCTGGTTTTCAAGCTTCAGCTCCTTAACCGTCCGGGTGAGGGCATCCACCCGCAGGGTCAAACTTATGATATGTCCTGTGATATCCGCTGGTTAAATCATACAATAGGGTCTCAGTATTCTGTAAGATATGTAAGATCTGTAGCAACCACCTGTATGGAACTCAACTGTGGATAGCGTCCAACTTAAAGTTAATATAATCACAAAGGAAACAATTTCAGTTTAAATCACTGTATTCAAATTTTACTGACAGTAGTATTCACAACATAGCCTCTAACTCTGTGTCATCAACCCAGAATCTGCAGCGAGCATAAAGTCACTCTCTCATCACTGGCCACAGTGCATGATACTTGCGTTTTTGTAGTGTGTGGATCCACTGAGATAGAGAGGGAGAGTCCAGGGAATACCACCATTCCTTAAGTGGGATGGTAGCCTCGGTTCCTGGTGTGAATGTCCACAGTAGCAGTAGGGGTGAGGGTGAGCTGGGCTGCGTATGAATGGTCCACTGCAAGATTGCCCAACAGGGCTGAAGCCAGAGTTTGAGTCCTTGGGTTGAGATTGCCCAACAGAGCTGAAGACAGAGTTTGAGTCCTAGGGTTGAAAATCAGCAATTCAAGAGGGAACAGCTACACATGAACGGTCAGCGTCTGTATCCAACTTAATACTGAGACGGCGATCGTTTCACTACTCAGTCCTTAAGTGGACCAGAGGGGGCGACACAGAGCACCGCCCTGTGGGCGTGGACAGACGCCATGACGTCGGATGAGTGGGCGGAGCCTTGCACCACTTCTGGAATGCGGGCGGATCCGCATATTACAGGAACAGCCTAAGCAACTGTGGGGAATGCACATCCCCATGGTCCTCACATGTGTCATCCTTCGACCCATAACCCTTCCATCTAATGAGGTACTGCAACTTATTCCTGTACCTGCGGGAATCTAGAATGTTCTCAACTTCGAATTCCTCCTATCCCTGTACTTCGACTGACGGCAGGGCAGGGGGTGTGCGGTCTTGGAAGGTATTTGGAAGATGGGGTTTGAGGAGAGATAAATGGAACACCGGATGTATGCACATAGAGGAGGGCAGCGTGAGGCGGATGGACACCGGATTTATGAGTCTTTCAATGGGGTAAGGTCCCACAAATAATCTGCTAAGATTTTTAGATGGAGTCTTTAATGCTAGATGTTTGGTGGATAACCAGACTAAATCCCCGACTTGGTACTGGGGTGGAGCTTGTCTCCTGAGGTCGTAGTATCGCTTTTGACTGTCCTGCGCTTGTTTGAGGTTATGTTTAATCAAATCACGTCCACGGATTACTCGTTGTAAGAAGTCGTTGGTAGCAGGGGTGTTAGTTGGTAAGAGAATTGCAGGCAATAGTCTCGGATGAATCCCGTAATTAGCAATGAATGGGGACATTTGTGAGGAAGAACTGATGGAGTTATTATAGGAAAATTCTGCCAAGGGCAACAACCCCACCCAGTCGTCTAGTAAGTAGGTGCAGTGGCACCATAGGTATTGCTCCAGGCACTGGTTCACCCTCTCGGTCTGTCCATTAGTCTGAGGGTGATAAGCGCTGGAGAGTCAATGGTCAATGGACAACTTGGCACAGAGGGCACTCCGGAATTTGGACACAAATTGTGTTCCGCGGTCTGATATGAGCTGAGTTGGCACTCCATGTAGTTTAATAACGTGATTTAAGAATGCCACAGCTGTCTCTTGTGCATTGGGTAGTTACTACAAGGGTATAAAGTGGGCCATTTTAGTTGATAGGTCCACTGCAACGAGTATGTTGTTGTGGTTCTGGGACTGAGGCAGTTCCACAATAAAGTCTAGAGACACTACCTCCCAAGGATTGTTGGGAATCGGGAGACTGGTTAGAAGTCCATAGGGACGATTTTTGACAGATTTACATGTGGTACAGGTTACACAAGTGGATACAAAGTCGCGAATACTTCTAGACATTTGGGGCCACCAGAAGTAATGTTGGATTAACTCTGTAGCTTTATTCATACCTGGATGACCCGCAAGGGGTGTGTCATGCAATAACCTGAGGATGGTTAATTGCATGTGAGGAGGGATGAATAGTTGTGTCCTTGTAGAGAAACCCCTCCTGATCCTGTATTAGGTCAGGGGGTGGAGAGAGTCCAGGTGAGCGTAACTGTTCCCTGAGCTGATCCTTTAGATGGATTGTGGTGACAAGTATCTTGTCTTGTGGAATTATGAAATCAGGGTTCCCAGTGGGATAAACATGTTGTTCTATTCTGGACAGGGAGTCGGCCTTGCCGTTTCTAGACCCACCAGAGTCTATATGTGATGACAAAATTGAATCGGTTGAAGAAGAAACTCCATCTGACTTGTCGTGCAGTAAGGGTTTTATTAGTTTTGAGGTATTGAAGGTTCTGGTGATCAGTGTAGACAATAATGGGATGGATAGTGCCCTCGAGTAAATGCCGCCAATTTTCCAGTGCACATTTAATGGCCAACACTTCCTTCTCCCCAACGGGGTAGTTTAACTCCGTAGGATTCAAAGAACGGGAGAAGAATGCCACGGGGTGTATGGGTGAAAGTAAGGACTCCCTTTGTGACAGTATTCCCCTAATGGCGAAGTGTGAGGCGTCTACTTCAGGACTCGGGAACATAAACAGGATACAGGACTCGGAAACAGAAGCAGGTTACAGGACTGGGGACTCAGGCTTAACAGGAAAAAATACTGAGCCACAGACCTGACTGCAGGGAGGGCTTAAGTAACCTCCCAGGGAGCACCAGGTGGTGGATGATTGGTGGCAGCTGGGAGACACCTGCAGGTGAGCACTGGATTTGCAGCTTCCAGCACCACCCAGTGGAGGTCTGGTACCTAGCAGTTCCTGGCTGCTTGGAGACCCCTGCAGGTGAGTACGGAAACTGCAGGGCTTTGCTCCAGCGCCACCTGGAGGCGCTCTGGATACTAACAGTAACCTCATTGAGGGCACGATAGTCCACAATGGGCCTACGGCTATGGTCCTTATTTCTGACAAAGAACATGAGGGTTGGATAAAACCCTTTTTCAGGTTCTCCTCGAGATACCCCTTTAGGTGTTCTGATAGGTGTTAATTCGGGTTCTGATAGTGGATATACACGACCTACGGGTATGGCACTACCCGGGAGCAATTCAATAGGGCAATCGTATGATCTATGGGGTGGCAGAGTGTCCGCCTCTTTTTACAGAATACTTCAGCAAATTCCTGATACTGTCTAGGAACTGCTGCAATACCCGCCTGGAGTATGCGGGTGAAGGGATAGCAGGTTTGCTTGCAGTATAGGGAATAAAGCTCGACCCCGTTTTGGGACCAAACGAGAGTGGGTCCATGTAGTTTAAGCCATGGCAATCCCAATATAACTGGGAAGTGTGGTGATGCAATTACATCAAAGGAGAGGTATTCAATATGGTTATGGGGAGCACTCACACACAAGGGTAGTGTTTCCATAGACACAGGACCTGAAGATAATGTGGTGCCATTGATGAAACTGACAGATAAAGGAGACCTTTTATTTTGCCTAGGGATTTATTTTGTTTTACAATGTTGATATTGATAAAGTTCCCGCAGGCTCCTGAGTCAACCATGGCTTCAATGTGAAGGCGTCTTTGCTCCCACTGTAGGATCAAGGAGTTATAAAGATAATTGGATGAGGTTGTGGTATCAGGGTTTAAATTACAATTGTAGGAAGACTTACCCTCATTCTTCTTTCGGATGCTGGGACAGTGGTTCACTGTATGTTCTGGGGCTGCACAGTACATGCATAATCTGATGTCACGTCTGCGGTTCTTCTCACTCTGCGAGATAGGGCCCCTTATGGCACCTATTTCCATGGGTTCCTCCACAGAGGTTGGAGTAGGTCTGCGAGGAGAGAGGAAGTAACCGACAGTCTTCTCAGCCCTCCGCTCTCTGAGACGTCGATCTATTGCGATAGATCTGTGGATGAGGGCATCCAAAGTTGTGGGTAAGTCGGCTCGCACCAGCTCATCTTTCAGGGAATCAGAAAAACCCAGTCTGAACTGGTTTCTTAGGCTGTTTGCAGGAAGCCTCGTACAGGTCCATGGCCTGAAGAAACTCTGGCAGAGATTCAAGGAGAGGATCCTCCTTTTCCAGTTAGGTATTGGCCCATGCCCGCGGCTCACCCCTTAAGTATGAATTTAGGGTTCTTACTTTTATAGCATTGCTGGGGTAAGTCCGTGGTTTAAAGTCGAACATAAGTTTACAGGATTTGAAAAAATCGCGGTACTGTCTTCTGTCACCTGCAAACATGTCAGGGGGGCTGACCTTGGGTTCAGGTTCATGTCTTGCCAGTGCCGAACTAGTGGCCTGCTCTGCGAGTTGGGTGCGAAGATTCTGGTTATCCGCCTTTAGGTCCTAAACGGTGGCGGTCAACGTCTCCATGCGTTGGGTGAGGTTGAACAAGTGGCCCACAATCTCCACTGGATCCATCTTTTTTATGGTTCTAGTTACTGTAATAATCAAGCAACATGGTTGGATGAGGTAAGGATCTCAACTGCGGATCTATGCGTCTGGGTGCGGGGTAATTGTAAGTGGTTCAGGTGGAAGGTTCATGGCTAAACTCTATGAGACTCTATGAGTGAGGTTGGAACCCCTTACGTATCATACACCACCAGGGAAAGGTATTGTAATAGTAAGGAGGTAACAGCACAGGTTACAGTTCATAAACAAAAGGATAAGTGTATCACGACCCCAATTCCTTGCATTGGTGTCTGATGGGGGTTGTAGTACTTATAAGACTCCCAGCAATCTCAGACCTGGGGAATGCTCTCTTTAGAAATGTTGCACAGCCTAACCCACAAGAAGGTAATAGGATCCTGAGTACTAGTAACTACCCACGACACTTTCCCTTTAAGTCAACCAAGTAACACGAGTGATACATTCAGTTGATTAGTCAGTGGAGTAATTGAAACCACTGAGTAGAAATAACAACAACGGGTTTGGCACGGCTTGAGCACCAACCCAGTACTTGCAATTTTAGGGAGGAGTGGGAGGTAGGAGGCTTCCCCGGCTCGCAGTGCCAACGCGATCTCCCCACGGAGTATGTCAGCTGCTGTAGGTTGCTTAGAGGACTGGGCAGTCAAGATGGAGAGAGGTGTATTAGAGATGGTTCTTTGCTCAACGTTCTACGACACTAGAACGCCGAGCAACTGAATCCAGCTGCATCTTATTGTGGAGAGTGACGGGCAGGAGGAGGAGCTACGAGCGGCGGCCGATGTGGGTGTTCCGTTGAGACGGCATGCCGCTGGATTGGGAGGACGCGCCGCGGCTGCAGTGCTCGAGGTAAGACGCGCCTGTGACACATGGTGAGATACAGGGAGAGGGAAAAACTGCAAAAATACAGCACAACTCCAAACAAAACAAAAGTAACTGTTAAAGTACATATAAAACTAACCCCTAATACTTAGGTAATCCGAAAGGCCAGGGAGAGACATCAATCAGTAACTGGCACAGCAGACCTCTAGGTAACATTGCACTGAGAGAGTATCCCCTGAAGGAATAGTCCATCCAAGCTAAATGGCAATCACAAATGTGTAGTAAAATACTTCTAAATCAGAAATCTCTAGAATGGAACCTAAATAGATGTCATAAATAGTGATCCAGATCCCTGGTGATTACAGAGAATAATAACTGAATCCCACAGATCCAAAGGACAGTACAGGATACTAACAGGGGGACAGCACTTATAGACCGAGCTGCAACAGTATCCACTCTTACATACACTAAGTAATAGGATGCATCAGCTGGAACAGCACAGGGTGATCCTTACAAAAAAAAATACGGAAGAGAGGTGTTACTGATGAAATTACTGTCACGGTCTTGGGACCAGGGCATTAGGGTACGTGAGCTCCGGGGTTTGTGGAGTTGGTAGGAGCCACAGACAGGGGGGATATCTGGGATCTTGGTCACAGGGAGAGAGGAACTAATGGTCTGTGTGTTCTGAGGACGCACTAGAGGCGCAGAGAGAGAGATAGAGAGAGAGTGTCCTGAGCAAAGGAGCAAAACGCACAGCAGAGTATACTGAAGAGGGTAGCTAAGCAAGGACACCCGGGAAGGGTAAGTAGCTTAGTGGCACACCTAGGAGCAGGAAAGTGTAACGTACAAAAGTAAGCAAGAGATGTGCGTTGCACATGCATACAACAAAGATGCAGGATAACAGAGGGAAAAGTACATAAAGAAGCGCAAAGGGATGTATGCACACAGTAGTTGTGCAGACAAGGACGGATCCAACACAGCCACAGGGTAAGAGAGGAGCACAGAAGTAAAAGGGTGACAGCCAAGCATAGGAAGATACACTTGAAGGCACGTGACGGAGTTGAAGTATAACAAAGCAAGTAAATAGGTGGTAGCAAACAGACAAAAGACTGGAGAGGGAAAACACAGAAGAAGTGAGGCAAAGAAGGCAGTATAGAGAGACTCACAGCACACAGGTGAAAGCAATTAAGGTCTGCCGCAATATACTAAAGGTAACCACTGAAATACTATAGTAGGGGCGCAAGGAGCAAAGCAGGGGATACCGCCAAACAGGGATACCAGCTGGTACAGGGAAGCCAAAGGCACAAGGATCCAATAGTAAGCGCAGGGAATAAGATCCCAGGGATGTTAGAGCCACAAGGGGTACGGAACAAGGCATAAGACTTGTTGCTCGCACCAAGAGCAACAAGTGAGGAAGTCTTAAATAGTGGAGGAGGAGAGCAGATTGGCTGCAGCCTTGTGAGACACCATAGACTGACAGCCCAGAACCAGGGAGCAAATCGAAAATCCAGCACGGATTTCTGGATATTGTGACAATTACAAGGTCACTGAACTACAAAAGGAAGCAGAGCATCAGTTGATTCACAGCAGAGGCTTAGCTCTCTGGGGCCACAGGGTCCCTCTGGTCAGCAGAGCGAGATGAAGTTGCAGGACGGGATCGTTGATGCCTCTGATGTCGAGGAGTAGATGGGATGGCCACGTCTAACAGATCCAACCAATCAGAAATAGGAAGTTCTCCACACTCCAGAAAAATAAAAAAATCCCACCGCTGGGTAGGGGAAGATAACACAAAGGAGTGTTGCCCTCGATCAATGATAAGTGAGAAGATATAGTAGGGGCGCAAGGAGCAAAGCAGGGGAATACCCTGGTCCCGGCCAATAGAAAACAGTTGGGCGGAGCTAGCTGTCACTGCTAGCTCTGCCCAATCATTTTCTATTTTTATTTTACTTTTGTAAACTGTTTTTCTATTCTGCTCGGTACCACGGAGGTACTGAGCAGAACAGCCAAGCCGAATGCCACTCGGCGGCATTCAGCTATTCACTCACTGCTGTCGAACTCCTTCTGCACTTCGGTTCCGCCTAACATGCTGAGCATGTTTGGCCGACCCGAAGCCATCCGCAGCAAGCTGATGTACGGCTGATTTCAGCCGATGTACGGCTGAAATCAGCTGTGCAAGCCTGAAGTGAATAGCCAAACAGCGTTCGGCTCACTTTACTTCGGGTCGGTTATTCACTCGGCTGTCTATGGCGGCTTTGTGATTAACCCCCTATGTGTCCAACAGGCACAAAGACAGTAATGAAAAACATTGTTTCCAACCGTTTCTTACTGTATTCAAATGAAAAAAAAAAAATAGATAGAACTGGGCTTTGGCAGCCTGTAATTAAAACTAAGATGAATAGATTCATGTTGATATTATGTTGCTTCTTGTGTGAAATAAACATCTGAAGGGCACAATCAGCTTTTTGAACAATATAACTTGATTAGTTAATCTGAGTGAAAAGTACTTCTAACTTATGCTTCAGATATGTACCCATCTATACCTTATTGAGATGAAATATAGTATAGGTAATCATTTGTCATATAAACACTATTATAATAGCAGCTTTGTCAAATTCATTATGATGACTTTGTTGAAATGAAGCCATATTTTTCATACAGGTGTGAGGTGTTTGCATAGGTGCACAATGTACATCTATTCATAATCATTTATATATGATTGACAAGAAAAATAAGTAAACAAGAGATAATGCTAATTATGAAGAATATACAGCTGGATGCATATGAAAACTGGCTGACTATTTTAATGGTGAGATTCTACCTAATGTTAAATCTCTTAATTACAGTTAATTTAATGCCAATGTTTTGTACAGAAAATTAAGCTAATACCTTTATGTGGCCCCAAACCTCTCCATCTTCTTTTAGCACTGATGTAAAAGTTGATGGGCTCTAAGCCATTTCCAATTTTTTAAGATAATGTTTATTTGATTTTAATTAACCTAAAGTAACACATATTTTTATTGAATGTACAAATGTATAGATAGCAATAAATGTATGCAAATATGTGGCCATAGACACTAAATTGGAAATGCAGAAATCCTAAGTCAAGTTTGGGCACAAGTTGCAAAATTTTCAGCCCCAGCCCCTTGTAAAAACAAAACAGTTGTAGCTGCTTTACTTATGCAATTTCTGAATCAGTCAACTGCAGATGTTCTTCTCCAGCTCTCATCCACTGCTCCTCTTCTGGGTTAATTAACTCTCCCTGCAGCGTTGAACCCACTTACTGTGAGACTAGGAAAGCATGGCTCTGCTACCCACCCTGAACTCAAAGGAATAATGCTGAAGGGATCAACCCTACATTATTAAGTATGACCACTGTCTGTAGCATTATGGATCTTCCCCCCTCTTCAGGAAGAAAAGGACAAACAAAGACTGGAGGGGGGAGGTCACGGTGGGGGGAGGGAGAAGTTGGACTTTAAGCCTGAGGAACAGGGAGGAGGAGGCATACTGTAAACACATTTTGACTTTTGGATAGAGTAGGAAAGGGTTAAAACATGTTTTGTTTTGTTTTTTGTCTGTGTCCTTAGGGTTAGGGATAGGGATTTATATTAACTTCCTGTTTTAGAGATGGAAATGGAAGTAAAAGGAAAACTCCCCAAAGCATTGGGGGATTCCCATTTTAGACAATTATCACCTGAAGATTTGAACCCATTGGAAGATTTGCCCTCACCACTTACTTCAATGACAACTTTAAAATTTTGAATTACTACCTGCTTCCTGTCTAGGTGAGAATGGGGACAAAGACTACAATAAAAACTTGACTGGAGGTCTAATCCTTTCCTACGTTGGAAACCATTGTTATCTAATTTGTATGGGCACACCAGGATGCATTCTAGTTTGCATTATCAGAACATTGTTTAGTAATGGTACTTTTTTCTTAAATTTCAACAGATTTCAGGGAAAATTCTCAATTTTCACACATTGTGATTGATTAACAATAATTAGTGCATTCCATTTGTTTTTCTCTTCCATTTTAGAAAGAAGTTTATAGATGAAAATCTGGGGGTACATTGGAGTCTAAATTCTGGAGCAACGATTTGTCATATCATCTGTTTGATCCTTTGGCTCCATGTAACCATTTGCTCATTTGGATCCCTAGTAGTTAATGGAATACTCTCTGTCAGCCAACCTGCCCAGGCTTTCTGCAGTTTAATTTTCTGGGGGCACACAACTGCCACTATACACACAAAAAAATCTTAAAAGGTGGCTGCTAAAATTGAGCAGTAAAGCATTGGTTATAGAACCTGAGCTAGTACTTAGACTGAGAGAATGTTTATCTTTAATCTTTACCACAGTGCATATTTTTTTGTTGTAAATAGATTAAATGAGACATAAGTAAGAGGTGAAAATCAATTTGTCATTATTTCAAGGGAGTATAATTTTCTCAATATTTATATTATAAAAGACCTTTGCTGCTAAATTAGATTGCCTAGATTCTTCATTTCATAGCTGTAAGCCTGCACATCCAAATGTGATAAATATTATACTCAAGTTTTAGCTGAAAAAAAACATATGAACATTTCCTTAGTATATAATTGGTTTATACTGTATATTTCAGCCAAAATCTGGAAGAATTTTGAAAGGTCCCTAGATATAGAAATACTTGATTTACTTTACATCGGTTATTATTTGCTTTACCTTTAGGATAAGTGATCTTAATTTGAGTTAAGATCTTTAATTAGTGACCTTGTGCTTTGCCCAAGTAGGTTCCTTTAAAAGTGAGTAATGTACCACTGAGGAGTGAAGGATTAGGGCAATGTGCAGTTTTGTTGTAAGGACAAACCTTAAATCACTATGTGTCCTTCTTTTGGCTGACAAGTATATACAGTGTATATATAACGGAAAATTGTATACTTACCTATCGGTAATCTTCCTTTCCTGACGCCAATATATGGCAGCAAACGGGACCATTTGTAATGCTGTCATGTATATGCTGTCAGGAAATATATATATTTCCTGACACCACAAAATATATATATATATTTCATTACAAAGCAATGGAAAGTTGTGACAGCCTTCAAAAGGGTACATGGGTTGTCTTTTAAAAAAAAAAAAATCTTTTTTGTGTATCACTTAGCTGTAGATTCTCAAATCATCTCTGAATTCATGCTGACACTGGCCTTCCTTCTGGAGGGTGATTACTTTTGTTCCCCATGGTCCCGTTGTGTGTTGTAAAGTAGCCACTGATCCAAGCTCCCTCCTGTGATGGACTACAATCTCACATTTAGTTTACTTATTTATATTGCGATTGTAGTCCATCATGGGAGTGATGGAGCAGTGACTACTTTACAACACACACAGGGACCATAGGGAACAAAAGAAGCCAGCCTCCAGAAGTGTCAGCACCAATTCAGAAATGATTTGAGGATGTACAGCTGAGTGATACACAAATAAGATACATTTTAGTTTAGAGTCACTCTAAAGAGAAACTGTCACTTTGCATATTTAAGGCAAAGTGATAGTGCCTTTGTATAGCTCCCCCCATCAGATACATGATTCTAACATTGCCAGTGCTTACTCTCCTCTCCTTAATTTTTCAGTACCTATCACTTTCAGGTATGGGGAGCATCTGACCTCCTTCCCCTGTAAAACTGCTCAGACCTAGCAGCCAATGGCGAGACCCCATAACTGTCACATGACCTTATCTCACTACTCCCCTTAGTGTCGGACACCAGCTGCCACTAGAGATTTTAGTCTCAGCTGTGACAGAGGCAGGTGTGGTGAGAGAGCACTGGCAAGGTGAGTATTAGATCGAACTGACTAAAATGAGATAATGGAGATTAAATATGCTGTTAAAGAACATAACTTACTTGCAACCTATTACAAAAAAAAAAGAAATAATTATCTGAAAGGAAAGGTGTCACGTACCTAGTATGGAGACCGAAGGTTGAGGAGGCTTCTCTTGCACCTCGTGTCTTGTGGCCTTTGATGTTGGGCACAAAGGCCAGGTAGACAAGGAGTGGCACGAGTGCTTTGGGGAAATCCGGTATTCGTAGTCACAACAAGCCGGGGTCAAATAGCCAGGAGATCCGATGCAGTACAGAATGGAGCAGGCAGAAGAAAAATCCAGAAAACAGTCCGAGGTCAAAAAGGCAGGCAGCAAGCGGGGATGGTCGGCAAAACAGAAACAAGTCAAATCCAGGAAGTTCAGAAGCTCTGGCGTATTTAGTTCATGTGGTGGGGGAGGTGCAGGGACAGGTTCGGCTGCAACAGGCAGGGAGGAGTTAACACAGCAGCATTCGCCATGGCAGTCACCCTTCCTTCCAATTGTAAATATCCTTCCTGAAGTTCGTTTATACTCCGAGTCGCAGAGGCCACTTCCTGGCACAGGGACTCCAAGGCAGAAGCACTCCTCTCGGTCTCAGACATGGCTGGTTTGTACTGTCACGTACCTAGTATGGAGACCGAAGGTTGAGGAGGCTTCTCTTGCACCTCGTGTCTTGTGGCCTTTGATGTTGGGGACAAAGGCCAGGCAGACAAGGAGTGGCACGAGTGCTTTGGGGAAATCCGGTATTCGTAGTCACAACAAGCTGGGGTCAAATAGCCAGGAGATCCAATGCAGTACAGAATGGAGCAGGCAGAAGAAAAATCCAGAAAACAGTCCGAGGTCAAAAAGGCAGGCAGCAAGCGGGGATGGTTGGCAAAACAGAAACGAGTCAAATCCAGGAAGTTCAGAAGTATACAGGACCAGGCAAAACAGGATTCAAGGAACACACACAAGCTGGAAAGACAAACCAGCAACTAAGGGCCGTTTGAGCTGGGTTTAAATAGGGCATGGAATCTATCAAGCACGTAATTTC
Organism: Nanorana parkeri; assembly: GCF_000935625.1. Lineage (NCBI taxonomy): Eukaryota > Metazoa > Chordata > Amphibia > Anura > Dicroglossidae > Nanorana > Nanorana parkeri. Next base: position 71,435 of record NW_017307732.1, read on the forward strand.
CGGTGCGCCCTTTGGCGCGTCTTTCCGCGCCATATGCGCGTCACTTCCGGTGCGCCCGTTGGCGCGTCATTCCGTGGGCAGGACGTGTACTGGGCCTGCACGTGTTTGTTCTTCCCTGCGCATGCGCGGTGCGGGACCTTTGCGCATGCGCTGTGCGGGACCTTTGCGCATGCGCGGTGCGGGACCTTTGCTGACAAAAGGACAAGTAGCCAGTTTTCCTGCTATAATGCTGCCCTTTCTTTTCAGGCTGCCTGAATAAGCAGTAATTTACATATTTGCTCCGCCCAGCTGTCAGTTGTGAGGCTTTCGGGTTTCACTTCGGCTCAGTCGATCCGAAGCATATGCCTTCGGCTCGGCTGAGCTGCTTGGCCAGCTTCGTGAGCTGTACGGGCTATAGTGAATAGCTGGTACAGCAGCCCTTCGGTCTGGTGGCTGAAGCTAGCCAAGGATCAGCAGGTGCTACTGCAATATTATGTTACATTCTACCTGAAATGAAAGTATACTAAGAGTATGCATTTTTCCTCTATTCACATAGAACGTTCACTGTATGTTCTGTTGTCAAGGCAGAAAATAAAAGTGGCTTAGGGAAACAAAATGCTGAAAATTGACCTAATCATACATGAAAAAATGCAGGATAAGTGACAATTTATTGTCATCTCTCCATAAAGGTACAAACAACGCAGAATATCAAGGTTATTAAAGAAGGCATGTAGATATAGATATCAGCCAAAGTCTCAATAGTAACATAATCTAACATAATCTACTTATGTATCTTGTCTAGTCTAACTGCTTCACCTTGTATACAATTTACTTTCATCTAATGACCAAAGTTTATTGTGCTTTAATGCAGGTGTTAAATGATATGCCAATTCACAATAGTACTCTGCTCTTCATGCAGCAAGCTGGCAACGCTAGACTTTTAATTAAGAGATTGTCCCTGAGAAGTCAGCTGTTACTTTGCCACTAATTAATGAGTTGGCAGGACACCTAGCATTCCTGGGGCAAAGAAAGTAAGCTCATCAAATATTTTGTTGTTAATGTTCTTTTCATTGTGATTAACATAAATGATGATCCACAAATGACCGTACATAAGGAGTCATTTATTAAGGGCCACAGGTCAAGCTAATGCAAACATTCTCCTGACAGAGCTGCTTTGGAACATGATGGCATAATATGCAGTTTTATTTTAGAACTGTGCCTTTACTTTGCTCACTTAATTTATATTGTCCTCACAGTGCAGGAAGTTATTACAGGAAATTATGAGAGGCATATCTTTTATGGCATATGCTCTGCATCAAGTACACTTTTATTTATTACTTATTTACAGCAGTGAAAGAAATATACCACTCTGGCTATGGCTGGTTAATAACTGCTAAAATATGGTGAGGATATAATTACACCTTATAAAGCATTAAATTCTAGAGTGTCACCAAATTGTTCTATGAGCACAAAGAAAAGTGCAGAGCGGTCACAATTGCATCAGTGGGTTTACATCATTGGAACATTTTCTGCAGGAAAATACATATATTTTGTTGCAGGAAAACATGGTTCATAGCACGGTGCTGCAGATAAGTATATTTTCAAGAATTCTTGCCTGATGCATTTTTTTGTGAACTAATACTCTGTGGGTCTGATGAAAGCCACAGGTATAGCCAACATGAGCAAAGAGGGATATACGTTGCCAAGACAGCCATGGTTAAAAAGAATGTCACATTGCCCAAAACATAACATGATTCTGTCACAAATGAAAACAGTTTCTTGCTAGCCCACCCCCGTGACCAACCATCCCAGTGCTCCATTAAGCACCTCAGTATATCACTGTTAGGGGGATGAGTGAGAGTGCTCCTCCCTGAAAATGATGGTAGATAGCAGAGAAGCTAATGCTTCCCCTGCTATTTGCTGTTTACTTGTGTATTCTGACAGCAGCGCCTTCAGAATAAAAAAAAACAGATAGCAGGGTAATTAATATCTAGGCTGCTATTGGCCATTTCAAATTGCAATAGCCAGTAGCAGGCTGGCTATTGTACCTGCCCACTGCTGCTGTCAATCAGAAGGAGAACTTCAGGTCCACCTCTGCTGATTGACAGCAGCAGTAGGCGGGTTCAATCCCCTGCTACTTGTTTTTGTTTTTCTGTTGGCGGCCGCAGAATACAAAAAAAAACGGCAGAGTAAAACTTTCTGGGATAAAATGTTTCTCTCGTGGGCGTCAGGGAGCCCCTATCATATAGCAGGAGACTCCTGGAACATCCGGGAGAGTTGAGATGTCTGCTATGTGAATTAAACTCTTGATGTTGGAAAGATCCTGGACCATTCCCTTACTGTAATTTTGTCACCATAGAAAAGAGAGCCATTCCATCCAAAACATTTTATTTTTTGGGATGTCACATGGAAGGTTAGTACCCTGGTCAGATTTTCATTATGAAGATTTTCCTTTACTCTCAGGACAGGATATGATGGGAAATCTCTCCCACATGACACAGTCAATACAAATACACATTCTTTGTAGAGAAGAGAATGGGTTAGTATTTTTGAAGATGTTTTAAATGCAGTCTATTCCTTCTAGTCCCTCTGACCCTGCAAACTCCATTTCTGTATAGATGTCACAGGGGCAGGAAGTGTGGGAAAATCTTTACAGACAGAAATAAGTACCTGAATGAACACAATATAAACGCACTACTACTGCATGCAAACTCAGAAGGACAAGCTGTATAATTAAGCCACCCATAAAAAAATCATATATGTATATATACACTATATTGCCAAAAGTATTGGGATGCCTGCGTTTAAACGCACTTGAAGTTTAATGGCATCCCAGTCCATAGGGTTCAATATTGAGTTGGTCCACCCTTAGCAGCTATAACAGCTTCAACTCTACTGGGAAGACTGTCCACAAGGTTTAGGAGTGTGGCTATGGAAATGTTTGACCATTCTTCCAGAAGCGCATCTGTGAGGTCAGGTACTGATGTTGGACAAGAAGGCCGGGCTTGCAGTCTCCGCTCTAATTCATCCGAAAGGTCAGGACTCTGTGCAGGCCAGTTAATCTCCTCTACCCCAAACTCGCTCATCCATGGCCTACCACTTCATGGCTGAGTAACTTTTGTCCCCAGTTGCTTCCACTTTGTTATAATACCACAAACAGTTGACCATGGAATATTTAGTAGCAAGGAAATTTCATGGAACACCTGAATCCAATAATTTGGAGGGGTGTCACAATACTTTTGGGAATATAGTGTGTCTATCTATCTATCTATCTATCTATCTATCTATCTATCTATCTATCTATATCTATAGATATATCTATATCTGTAGATATAGATATATCTATATCAAATGTATTAAATATAAAATACATGTAAGTACTATGGAAACATTTTATCTGACTTAAAAACAATATAAAGTGAAGCCCTAACTTATAAAAACAGTTAAAGTGAACTTAAAATCAAATTTTTTTACATATATCTACTGCTAGCAAGCAGTGGATATATGGAAAAACATTTTACAAAATAAAAAGTTACCAAATGGGTAAAAACTTACCTCTGTCTTTGCCGTTCGCTTCCAGCTGTAAAATCCAGCTTCTTGAGCGGTCGTGCAGGAGGATGTGTATGGGCGCATGTGCAGTGGAGATCACGGGCGGAGAGAAGAGGAGAGACTCACTGTAAGTGAATGCACACAGCCATGAGCGTGCACGCCGGACAGACACTGTGGGACAGGAAGAGACAGCATTCTGTGCTGGATCGGAGACTGTCACCACCGCTGGAGGGACTGCTGAAAACTCCTGGAATTAAGAAGATGATCGGACCAAGAGGAAAAGAGAAAAACTCCAAAACAAGTAGTTTTTAATCAAAGAATATTTTTTTCTTTACTTTGCATAGAGGTCATGGATGCAAAAATACCTACTATACTCTTTGCTGCCCTTCTTCTTTAATTTGAAATGTTTAATTAAAAAAAGAACAATGAATTTCCAAAACAATTAATTGGCATTTTTCTGTAAAAGATGATTGATTACATAATTATAACTACAGTTAAACAAAATCCAGAAAACCAATTTAGTATAAAAGGCATGTCAGCACTATGATGCGAACTACAGATTCATTCAACCTTTAAGAATTTAATAAATGGGATTTTTTATTCAGTTTCTTGAAAAGAAAAATTAAAAACTCTCTGGTATCAAATCTGACATTCAATTTGATCTCATAATATTATTCATAATATTATGAGATCCGTAGATCTCATAAAGACGATCTACAGACGTTCATACTAGCTACGACGGGCCGAGCATTGATTTAATGACTGGCATAACCGCCCCTTTCACATCCATGATCTAGCTCTTTCACTTCCATTAATTCATGATTCATTTTCCGCACTGCAACATTAATTGCAATAAAACATCCCTTTAACATAGATGCTCTGGTCTTCTTCCTCTTCTTCTTCTTCTTCTTCTTCTTCTCATTGTTTATATTATTATTTGTGAGATTATTATTGACATTTATATTGCTTTTCATCTTCTTTGGATCTTATGTTCTCCTATTACTGGGCTGTGGGACCTCCTGGGCTGTGATATCTCTGTTGAGGTCGCTTAGATCTTCTTCTGATAGAGAGGGTAAGTCCGATTTGATTTTGTGGAGGGTGGAAGATGCAGCAAGGAAGAGATCAATCCTGGAGAGGCTGTGGTGCATGTGAGAGTAGTGCATGAAGTCTCTTTCTAGAGGGTGGTAATAGCGCCACACATCTTCAAGTCCACTGGCTGACAGGGCAGATGCGAGATGTTTGTCTTGCGGGGTCCCAGCAGAGCTTGAACCGTCAGACCGTTGGCGGTCCTCCAGAGGAGAGGGTACTGCATTGAAATCCACTCCAAACAGAAACATAGCATCCGATTGTTGTGAGTTCGCTTTGTTGAGGATGAAGTCACAGAAGTTCTTGTTGTCTGAGTTGGGCCCATAAACGTTGAGGAGATCCAGTTGGCGGGTTCCGATGCTGAGAGAGAGAAGTGACCATCTGCCATCTCGAGTGTCCTGCTGGTGTTGAAGGACTTTGTGGGGGAGGTGTTTACTGAGGAGTGTTATCACGCTAGCCTTCCTCCATATGGACGGAGCCCCAAAGACCGATCCAACCCAAGATTCCTTGAGCCTCTGGAATTCATCGCTGGAAAGGTTAGTTTCTTGAAGAAGGGCTATATCAGCATGTAATTTCTTGAGGTGCCTGAGGGTTTTTGACCGTTTGTGCGGCGATCTAAGACCTTTCACATTCCAGGAAATGATGCATGGTTTCACTGATTCAGGTAGGCCTATGATTTGCAAATTGTTGCGGCGGGCCCTGTTTTCTAGGTCATCTAGCTTTTCTGACATCATTAGCATCTTATGTGAGGCGGCCTTGAGGTATGTGCCGTTATCAGCTGTGCCAGTTTCTAATCTTTCAATACGCTGTTCTGCAGAAGCCAATCTTTTATGCTGAGAATCTAATGCCGATGATATGTTTCCCAGATGTAGTTTAATGGCATCAGCTACAATGTGGGCAATATCATTTTTCAGGGGGGATTCAACCTCGGAGCAAATGGCATCAGCTACAATGTGGGCAATATCATTTTTCAGGTGGGATGCTACCTCGGATGCCAGTTTAGTGTAGTCATGGGGGCATAGGGGTTGAGAGGTCTGCATCTCACCTTCTGAATCCTCAGTGGCACTGTGTGAGGTAACTGCATCCGGCGCCATCTTGGCTGCAGCATGTTCTCCCTCAATGCTGTCTGCTAGTGATCGTCTCGCCGTCTGGGGACGGGATACAACTTATCCATGGCGGCCAGCGGGTTTGAGTGATCCGGTTGGCGGTGTTCGGACATGTAAGGCGGCGGGTAATTATAACGATCGGGTGTTCGGCGTGACGGAGAGAACGGGATCGCCGCTAACTCATCAGGCACCGGAACCGGAAGTCTGCATTTTTTAATAAAGGTTTTAGTGCTACTTTTTGCTTTTTAACTTGGGTTACATGATTCAATTTTTTTCAATCTTGAATGAATTAAACAATGTAATGTCTTGGATTATGGCTCCTGCTTTACATGGAGTGTCCCTCATTACAACATTGCTATTATGCAGTAAAAGTTGTGTTACAGGTGATGCCACCACTGGCTGTGTATCCTTCGAATCTGCAGGTGAGATATTTGTACAAGAAATAGACTTAAGGTGCCCATACACCTTACAATTATCTGCAGATTTTCTGTGGTCAGATGGAAAAAGTGCAACAGATTGGCCCAGGTGGAGATCACTCCATCCACACAGTTAATTGTAGATGGAGGAATCTGTTGCACCTTTCCCATCTGACTCCCATATGGAAGAGCACTGTGGCCAAGGGAAAACAAAGTGTAATCATTCTTATGAAAAACAGCATCTTAAAATTCTGAGATATTATGTCGGAATTTTGTTATTATATTATAATTCTGTGTTATTATCGCAGAATTGTTTTTTTGAAGGTGTTTTATTTGTGAATATTTTCAGGACAAAAAATTGAAAAACAAGAAAGTTGAACATTGTTTCAACTTTAAGTGTCGACTTATTTCACACACTCTCACATTTACACTCTGGTCTTTGCCTGCTCCCACCCAAAATAAAAAAAAATATATATATTATAAAGAGGTAGAAATACATGAACACACTTTCAGCACTTAGTGCAAAGCCCTACTGAGGTTAGTTCAAAACATAAACCAGGGTCGTAATGACCTGTTAACCCTGGCTCCCAAATGTTTTAAAATGTTTTTAGGCATACCGGGCTAATATAAATTTGTTTGCATTTAGGTAAAATGTCTATGATAAGATTAACAAAAGTTTCTACATCCGGATGTGTTCGGTCGTTCTATTTTTACCTTTATGGAATAAAAGAACAGTAGCTGCAATAACTGTTTGAAGTGTTTACTAGTTATATGACTTGGTAATATAGCAAGGATGAAGAATTTTAAGAGATAAGGTGAATCCCAGCCCAGAGTGTGTGCCAAAAGCTGATGTATTTTGTTAACAGAAAGGTGATATTTGAACGTGAGACCAAAACACACACAATACATTTGCTGTTGTAAAGCAACTGTAACATTGCGCTGTGTTATAATCTCAGAATTCTGACATATTGGGGTTGATTTGCTAAAGGCAAATAGGCTGTTCAGTTTGCAACAACATTTTCCCTTAGCTTAGTGAATGTGGTGGAAATCCACTTTACAAAGAATACTAATCATGAAAATAAAACTGTATTTTGGCTTGCACATGATTGGATGATGGAAGTCAGCAGAGCTTTATCTCATTCACTAAGCTGAAGGAAAATTCCTTTGAAAAGTGCAAAATCCCTTGCAACGTGAACAGACTAATTGCATTCCGTACATTAACCCATTAACTCAGAGTGATATGGCATACAGGGCGCAATTCACTAAGAGTTAAATATTGCATTGCGTTATTTTGTGAATGAGATAATGCAGTATTTATCTCATCATTTAGGCTTTATTTTTCACTATTTTTTTTTTGGGGGGGGGTCATTTCCAGTGACCAAAAAAACACGGGCACAGTCAATTGCACCGTAACATTAAAAAATAGCCAAGGTGTAAAAATTGCTTTATTTGGTCCTATTCGTCCCTTCAGGATGGCATTCTTCACTGTATCCTCCTTTTGGATGAATTTATATTCCAGCATTGTGTTCTCCAATACTTTCATTGCTTCAGGTTGGTGGTTATGAACACTTGCACACTGCCACATCTGCAAATACCGAGTGCCCTAGCCATATACTAATTACATCAAACTTTTTTTGGTGGTGAATTGACCGTAATGTTTTTCATGCTATATTGATCTCAGTTTTTGCAGTTTTTGTATTAGTCTCTTCACATTCATAAAGTTTTTAAAAATAAATCACCCCTTTTCTTATCACTTGTGATATTTCACTGAAAAAGGTCACATGGCCATATTATCTCATGCAATAATATTAAGTGAACTGAGCCCACAATGTCAGAATTTTGAGATACTATTTCATAGGTCTGTGATAATATCTCAGAATTCTGACATATTAACTGAGAATTGTTAACCCTTTTTTCCCTTGGCCTCAGTGCTCTTTTAAAAGTGTTATCCTCACACTTTTGTGAGTTCATAGATAAAATGTTGGCAGGTGTGTGTGGTTAGGCTGACAGCAGCTAAATGGCTGGTAATAGGGAATGCACAACTTTCTTAACACCACAACCAGGGCCGGACTGGCCATAGGGCAAACCGGGCACTTGCCCGGTGGGCCGGGCCGGCCCGAACACAATCAACCTGATGGCTGGCTCTTAGCACCTGACCTCTGCACTGTAGATCACACCACTGACCTCTGCACTGTAGATCACACCACTGATCTCTGCACTGTAGATCATACTGCTGACCTCTGCACTGTAGATCACACCACTGACCTCTGCACTGTAGATCATACTGCTGACCTCTGCACTGTAGATCATACTGCTGACCTCTGCACTGTAGATCATACTGCTGACCTCTGCACTGTAGATCATACTGCTGACCTCTGCACTGTAGATCACACCGCTGACCTCTGCACTGTAGATCACACCGTAGACCTCTGCACTGTAAGTCACACAGCTGACCTCTGCACTCTGCATCACACTGCTGACTTCTGCGTTACACCACTGACCTCTTCACTGTAAGTCACACCTAGTCACTGTCTAAGTCACACCTCTGACCTCTGCACTGTAAGTCACACCATTGACCTCTGCACTCTGCATCACACTGCTGATCTCTGCGTCACATGGGTGACATCTGCACTCTGCATCACACTGCTGACCTCTGCGTCACACCGCTGCACTCTGCGGCACACCACTGATCTTTGCACTTTAAGTCACACCGCTGACCTCTGCGTCACACTGCTGTACTCTGCATCACACCGCTGATCTCTGCACTCTGCGTTGCACCTCTGACTTCTGCGTTGATTCGGCTGTGTTAGGTCCCACGCAGCAGCCTTCTGGGGACCCACACGTTGCATTCTTACAGGGCTTCCACTGGCTTCCTATCTTTCCCTCCTGAGACCCTTTGCCCGAGACTTCAGGCTGGCACCCCGGAGCAGAGCGGCAGCATAACGTATGTACCAAATTCATATACTATTATTCTGCATTGCTGTATAATGTATTACTGGGATTTTTAGTCATCTAAACCTGATGGTATTATTCTGCATTAGAGTGTAAGCTCCTCTGTACAGAGACTGATGTGACTTCTCTGTACAGCACTGCAGTATATGTCAGAGGTTCAGAAATGTGTAATAATAGTGTGTGACTGTGCGGGGGACATTAGAGTGTTAGCTACTTTAGTGCAGAGAATGCCAGGGGGGTTGGAGGGCCAGTGAGATCCGATTCTCTGTAGCAATATGTCTGTGAAGGTTCACATTCATCCAGGTCATGGTAGATCTGTAAAAATTAAATCAAGGCAACTGGACTTGCTGTATTTTTCTTGAAGACGTTTCACTGGCCATTCAACCTGCTTTCTAAATTCAGAAATTTCTGATATGAGAAAGCTGGTTGGATGACCAGTGAAACGTCCTCAAGTAAAATACAGCAAGTCCAGTTGCCTTGACTTATTTTTTACAGATATTCTCTATAGCATGCTTCCTATATTGTTGCAAGGTTTGTGTATTGGTTGTAGCAAGGCTTGTGTGTCAGCTGTAGCCCTCCGGTACTTACTAGTAGCCGGCCCTGCCCCTCGATTGCGCTTCTATGTGTGGCTCCGCCCCCTGTTGTGAGGGGTGTGGCCTGCAGGTGGTCACGTGATTGGGCTGCTCAGTCTAAAATGCCCGGGCCTATTTTTAGTCCCAGTCCGGCCCTGACCACAACAGTACTGAGCAGGAAATGGGATTTTTGCTGAAGAGCGCCAGCATCTGTAACTAAGCAGATAGACAGAGCTAGGATACAGGTAACTGTCAACAACAAATGTAAAAACAGTAGTTAACAACTTTCAACACTTTAGAAAGTAGAAAAGCCCAGCCAGGGGCGTCCCTAGCCTTTTCGCCACCTGAGATGGCAGGGGGGTTGGGAGTGCTGGTAGTGCAGGCTAACCATGTCCCTTACACATCTCCCCATCCAGCTCTGAGCAACCTGGGATGGTCTGCCTGGTAAAGGGAGCAGAAGGCACACTACAAACATTGCAGCAGAGTGGCCATGCCATTCTGCCTGCCGCACCCCACGTGACCCAAAGAGATACTGCCTGAGGCATTAGCCTCAGGCTGCATTAATATAGGGACGAACCTGAGCACAGCATTATCCAGCCCAGGAGTTATCCAGCAGCTATGGGCTGGAATGATGATGTACAGTGTGTCTGTACAGTAGGTAAAGGTTAAAGAAAAACCCAGTTAAACTGCAAAACTGGAGCTGGCTTTAAAATAGAGCAATGAGCAACCTATAACAACCAATCAGAACACATCAAACCCAAGTAGGGAAATGTAAGCACCTATCAACATGGCCTAAACTTGACATTACTTTTTTGTGTTTTATTTAGTACTCTCCTTTAATGCTCCATGTCAATGGAATAAGTAGTTTATGAAAGATCTAAAATTATTATAATTAACAACATATTAATAATAACTGATTTTCTATTCATTACCACCAAGTTCTATGGAGTCATTTAACAATTTTCTGAATATTTTCTTTTGCGGCATGTATTAAATTTATCTAGTTCACAGGTCTCTCTAAATGGCAGCTATTGCAATTTTAGCATTTATAAAAATCATCTTAGCCATTTAACAGTTTTCTGAAAAGTGTAGTTTGTGTGAAACTTAAGTCAATTTTTGTTATACTAATTATTAAAACCACCAGAACATGTAATCTGGCATGATATTATGATGTGAGCACAAATACAAATAAGTTCCTAACTTGAGAATAATTGAGAATCTGCTTATATTTTTGTCGTTTGGAGACAAACCTCCATCTTGAGACCAGAATTACAATATTTAACGCACTGGCAAGAGTCTCTCAAAAGTATAGCATTGTAGAATTTATTGCAAACGCTTTGGACAATAAATTAGAGCAGATGGTATGTAACATCAATCATTTACATGGTCAGAGTGAGCTGTACTACTTGAAAATTTAGATGGACAAATGCAAAGCGAAGTTCATGCTGAGAGACAAGAAAACTGATGAGTTATTATCTTACAGAGTGTTGGTAACTTTGAGGATGTGATGGTAACATGTATCTAAACCCAAAACCAATATTTGAATATATTGTAGCTTACCAGTCCTTAGATGTGGTTGCTGCATTCATTTTCTTATATCAGGATTTTTGTTCTTTATTTCACTTGGTGATCCTGCCAGTAAGACACTTTTTGTCCAAGGGTGACAGTGCTCGCTCACTGTACTGTATCTAGACAGAAGCAGCATTGTTACCCTAGAATAGGAAGTGTGTTAATCCTGTATAATAATAACTACAATTTACCTCCCTTCTTATTATCTATATAACATAGGGGGACATGTTCTGTAAATTACATAGGTGGACAACACTGCTTGGGATAAGACTGCAGAGTGTACAGGACACATGATAGCCTTGAATGTCTTGCATTTATTAAAAAGCTTTAACAAACACTTTCAATAGTATATCTAATAGGCCAAAAGAAAGAAATTAAGAACTTTGTTTATAGGGTTTACATAACATGTACAGGTATTCCTCACTTAACAACCGAGTTCCGTTCCTACGACCAGGTCGTTAAACGAATTGGTCGTTAAGTGAGGAACTCTATACAGTACTGTACTGCATTAGTACAGTACTGTATAGTGTTGCAGATGTACAGTACCGAACAGTGTACTGTACATCGGGCAATAAAATACTTACCGGGACCCGCAGTGAAGAATGGAGGACATCACTCGGAGGTCGATCGGCGGTCCGTCGTAAGTGCGCGTGGTCGCAAAGCAGGTAAGTCGGAAAACGAGGAATGTCTACATTAAAACTTTCTTCTCTAATATGCAGTAGTACAGTAAACTCCCCATTATCCAGCATTCAAGCAATCCAGCAAAGAAAATTGAGGACAAAATATATCCTGGATTTTTTTTTTGCCGGTGGCTTGATGCACAACAAAAAATGTTGTCAACAATGACAGTTATTTAAATTATTTGTTTATATTTTGCTGCCAGCCGGTGGCTAGATTCCAGGGTTGGCAGCAGAATGTAAACAATGGGGAGCAATAGCCAGTTTGCTATTGAATTTTCCAAATTGCAATAGCCAATAGCAGGCTGGCTATTGTACCTGTCCACTTAGCTTCTCTGCTCAGTGGGCAGATGCAATAGCCAGCCTGCTACTGGCTATTGCAATTTGAAATATCCAATAACAGGCTGGCTATTGCTCCCGGCTGGTTACATTCACCTGCCAGCTATGGAATCTAGCCAGCAGATAATTGGGGCCTCGGGAGGGGGGGGATGTGCTTGAGAGTTGCGATCAACTCTGAAGCAACCAGAAACTACAGTTATCCGGCATCTGCCGATAGATTATATTAAATTGATATTTAAATTGTCATTCAAAATGTCATTCACAACAGATTCATTGTGAAACATGCAAGTATAAAAGCAAACAGCCAGAAAGAAAAAGAAAAGTACAGAAATAGAGGAATCACTTGTGTAGAATTACAATTCCTAAATACCTACTATTGTGTGCTTGGATTTGTAGCACTTTTTGAACTAAACATAAAGATGTGAGCATTGCATATGTGGACCGATGTAATTATTTAATATTTATTTATTTAAATAAAAAAATTACTGGGAATTGCTAAGTTTATTTTTTAGAGGGATAGTGATTGGGTAACTATAAAATCCTCTATCCTAAACCTTTGGAGTATACCACTAAAATTGGTTAAAAGCACTTTATTACATCAACTGTAGAGGGGTGTGGCTACCTAAATAGAATAAAGGAAATACAAAATAATTTCTGTACATACAACAAAGGCAAACTATGCATTTGTTGAAATAATCTTTTCACATGATGGGCAGGGACCCCAAAGTTTCTGAGTGTGATAAATAACAATTACAAAATAGACCCTTGCATGCAATATCACTGTAAATTAAGGCCACCTGATTCATGATGTGGATATCCAAAGTCAAATAAACAACATTGCTTCTATGTTTAAATTATTTGTAATCCTATCAATTGCTTTATAAACTGGGGGCCAGTTTTACTCAGGCGCTGCTTAACAGTTATTTACTATGGTTTAATGCATACTGTGTGTTTATGGCCAACATTTAAATATATGTGAAGTGTAATTAGTCTAATTCTAATCGCATTGAATTAAAACATTTATGTTTATATGGTTGGCAGTATTTTTTTTTGTAATATTCTGTTTATTTATCGACGTGTTGAAGTTCCAAAATCTGGGTCCACTTTTTTGTTTTATGTTTTTAGCTCACTGGGATGCATTGCCCTTTCTTTTCTTGGTTTACTTTTGAATTCCCTAATGTACTTCACCTCATACTGCTCTTTAATCAATTGAGCCTTTAGAAAATATATGGACTTTTTCCACTAAAACTTTGTGAGGTGAAACATTTTTCTAAAGACACAGATTCTCCTGCATATAAGAAAATATTTTAAGTGAAAACGGGCTCATTATACATCACATTATTTTATACATCTGTAAATCAAGGGTCAATATGCAAATGAAAACCAAGGGGTCTATTCACAAAGCTGCCGAAGGATCTGGCCGTAGCTTCGGCCGATCCTTCAGCTAGCTTCGGCCCCAGGACCCCTTCGGTTCAGTAGAACCGAAGGGGTGCTGTATGGGCTAACATGCAGAAATCTGCAGAAATCTGCATGAATTGCTATTTGATATGGTCTATTTTTATTTTATGCTTTTTAAAACATAACAACTTGCAAAACCTTTCAACATTGCTTACATTTTGGGTACGCTAGGGGAAGGCTAGTATTGTTGTCAGGTTTTTATTTCTATTTATGTACCCATTATGTAGATTTTTCCTAACTCTAGTGCAGGGATGTGCGGTCAGGGGAGGCAGGTGAGGCAGAGCTTCACCTAGTATTAGGAAGAAAAAAGGTGTCAGCAACAACTGTGAAGCTGACAGCTTTTTCTCCATTCAGATTGGCTTGTTACAGGTTACACAGCAGGGAAAGCCTCCCCGCTGTGTAACCTGTCATGGACGGAGCGCAGCCTGTTAATTACAGGCAGCGCTGCATCCGGCTTTTGACAGGTAGTTAGGTTACACATCAGCGGGCTTCCCTACTGCTTGTGTAACCTAACTTGGTGAGGGAAGAGCTGTCTCAGCCTCTACTCTGTGTGGCTTGCTTGTGGATGGCTTGGACCAATGGCAAAGCGCTATTGGTCCAAGCTGTCCAATCCAAAAAAAAAGAAAAAAACCCCACTGAGGCCATCGATCTCGATGCCTCAGCAGTGACTCCCCAGTGACGAGCAAGTGAGGGACAGTGAGGCTCCTCCCTGTCTTCTCCCTTCCTCCACCCCACACAGCTTGGTTACTGAGCTGGGGGCAGGATGGGGACCAGAGCTTCGGAGGGCCGGGGGCAGAGCTTCAGTGGGCTGGGGGATGCCTCACCCAGCACAGAAAGCCCGTCACTGCTCTAGTGTGTTCACCAGAATAACAAGTCAATAAAATCTCTCCATAACAGAGAACAATAAAAACCTGAAAAGGGTATAATTTTCGGCAAACTGGCAAAAACAAACATATAAACAAACTCTACCTTTTATCATAAAAAAAAATTAGTCCTTGAAATCCATTTCAGTAGCTTTGCCTAGGCCCTCCCCACTAAGTAATCAGACTGCAACACTGTCACTGTAGCAAGTAATAAGGTGAGGGGCTGCACAGGCTGATCTGTGTCAGATATTTGTGACCCAATTTTTCAGTGACTAAAACTAAATAAAAACTAAGTTATGACGACTAAAACTATATCGAAAATATATTGACATTTTAGTCGACTAACTAAAATTAGACTAAAATGTTAGGGAGAGACGATTTGGGTAGAGATCTAATCAGAACTAATCTCGTTGGACTTCCAGTTTCGGTTCCATCCTGAATGGACGGCTAATATAGGTCATATGTGCAATGGCATTACAGCCAATATAGTTTTTCATTTTAAAATGTTAGAGTTACACTTCTGCTTGAAAGAATGAAGAATGTCATACAAGCAAGTCGTAATCAATGCATATCTAATTACTGGTCCTTTGTAGAAAATACCCAATATTATTGTTTCTTTATTAAACATGGTTTAATCTAATTTTAAGATAAATAAATACATTTTATATATCACAACATATAAATCTGTGTGTCAAGGGTACCGGCACAAGTGTCCCCACACCGTATGCAGGTACTCACACAGGAAGACCAAACACGTATGACCACACCGGACAAGGCAACATGTGTTTATATACAGTTTATTTGTAACCAGCAAAACCAAATGAAACACTCAAAAGCAAGCACAAATAAGTAATGTGACCCCCAACCAAATATAACCCCCGACACCTTAAATAAGAGCAATAATAGCTATATACAGGTAACAGCAACAGGACTACAAGCGGGTAATGGCAACAGGACAACAAGCAGGAATCAGGACTGCAAACAGGTAACAGGGCTCAGGACTGCAAACAGGTAACAGGGCTCAGGACTGCAAACAGGTAACAGGGCTCAGGACTGCAAACAGGTAACAGGGCTCAGGACTGCAAACAGGTAACAGGGCTCAGGAGTGCAAACAGGTAACAGGGCTCAGGACTGAAAATAGGTAACAGGGCTCAGGACTGCAAACAGGTAACAAGGCTCAGTACTGCAAACAGGTAACAAGGCTCAGGACTGCAAACAGGTAACAGGGCTCAGGACTGCAAACAGGTAACAGGGCTCAGGAGTGCAAACAGGTAACAGGGCTCAGGAGTGCAAACAGGTAACAGGGCTCAGGACTGAAAATAGGTAACAGGGCTCAGGACTGCAAACAGGTAACAGGGCTCACCGGAAACAGGAAACAGGTAACAGGGCTCACAGGAAATAGGAAACAGGTAAAAGGGCTCAGGAAACACAGGAAATGATAACAGGATACTGAGCCATCGTCCCGACTGCAGGGAGGGTTTAAATACCCTCCCAGGAAGTTTGTTTTTCCTTCTGACATTGGAGCCGCCGGCGCCATCAGTCAGAAAAAAACAGCACAGGAATGCATAGCTACATTCCTATTGGCTATTTCACTTTGCAATAGCCAACAGCAAATTAGCTATTGCACCCGCCCTCTGCTGCTGTCAATCAGCAGAGGGGACCTGAAGTTCTCCAGGCTATTCACTCACTGCTGTTTGGCATCTATGAGAATAGGCCGAACAGCAGCGAGTAGCCTGCCATAGGTTCGGCTCAGCCGATCCAGATGTTGGATCGGCTGAGTCGAACTTCTTGTGCACTGCGGTTCGGACGAACATGATGAGCATGTTCGGCCGACCCAAAGCCACCCAATGTACGGCTGATTTCAGCCGATATAGGGCTGAAATCAGCCGTACAAGCCTGAAGTGTATAGCCGAATAGCGTTCGGCTCACTTCACTTTGGGTCGGTTATGCACTCGGCTGCCTACGGCAGTTTTGTGAATAGACTCCTGTGACTAAAACTAAATGGAAATTTGCTGTCAAAACACTGGTCCTGCAGCATAGAGGCACTCTAGGGCCAGTGTTTGGCTTATTTGATTAACCATTCATTATTGCTTATAAATGTGCTGTCTAAAAACCTCAGACACATGTTTGGGTTGTCAATTCACTGCCACACTCAGAAACCCACACAAATACAAGAAGAACATACAAACTCCATTCAGACAGGGTCGTTGGTTAGACTTGAACCCATATTGCTAGTGCTGCAGTGCTAACTACCATGTAATTTCTTTGCAAATTACTACACCCAAAGGATGTTATGGAGCCATAGCTTTGGTTTAATAATAAGTAATATTTCTATGAAAAGCTTTATTCTGAAGCATTGAATCCTAAACCCTTTTTAACCTAAACAATAGACATGATTTTACACACATGCCTATTAATTTGTGCAGAAGCTAAGTGTTCCTTGTTTGCTACTAGACTGGAGTCATGGGAACAATTTGAAAGAAATACACAGCTCTGCTAAACACTCTGAAGAACAATAAAGTGACCTTATTCCACTAAAACCACTTGTCTGAATAGCAAAATGCATATACAGTATGCCTTAATTCATAAAAATGTAATTATAAAATGTAGCTTTTATTACTGCAACTATACACTCAAAAAGTAAATATGCTGATGAAAGGCAAAATTTTGGTTAACCAGTTGACATCCGCGGTGTTAAACCCCCTTCCCATCCAGGCCATTTTTCAGTATAACTGACTTGTAAAGGGCAGTGTCCCTATAATAAATATAGGCATTACATGAAATAGTTCCTGAATGCAGTGCATGATATTAACATAATCATGAGCCATGAGGGAATAGCTGTCATGACATTGTTTGTAATTTAGGCCTTTTAATTTATTGTTCATTCTGCAAAATCTCTTGGTGCTGCAATGCAAGATCATTAATGATAATGAATTGATATGTATCAGCTGAAATATTTATTGGGTATTCTAAATGTTATTAAAAACATTTCTAATCGTGGCAAAGATTTATTGACCATTACTAAACCATTTTTTTCACATGTAGCAATATGCATGTGCATTTAGCCATGCTTAAGTCTATCATGGGATTCTGCCTTTGTTCATAGGATACGTATAACACATACTTAATAAGAAACAGTTATCTTTTTCAGTTCTATCTCCATCCTGTACCTTAAAGTCTTATGTACACAATCAGTTTTTTGCCCTGGGACTCCATTAAATCCTGTACTAAAACATCCTCACCTCAGCGGGTATGCTAAACCATCAATAATGATCAGATGCACTGAGCTTAATGACTAAACCTTAAATAATAAATCTAATATCTATCCAAACCACGCATATCTAAACAAAACCGTGATATTTATTCATCCACAAATGAGGATTCTCCTTTAGTGATCCAAACATGCTCAATACTGTGTAATTACAAAATGTTCCCAATCATGCCACCGCACACCAAATTTGCCCCCTCAGACATACAAAGTCACCAAACATGTCCACCAACTTAAATAATAAGTATGATCAAAATGCGCTTCATGAAATATTCCACTGTCCTGCAGCCTCTCCCCCCCCCAAAAAAAAGCCTTGCAGCTAATGTACACCAGAGGGAGTATGTATATTAGTGTACACTAGCACAGGGCTCAAAATTTCAAGTCCTGAGCTACTAGCCAGGCCTTAAGAGTTACTCGCCACCAGTTGCCCCACCTAACCCCAACCCTGCCTCGGCCTTAACTCCGCCCCTAAACCCACCCTCTTAAATTATATTGGGCACTTCGGTGTGATACTATGTTAAACTGGACAGTATATAATCGCATGCCCTCACATATATGTGCCTATGTGCCTGTGAGGGCATGAATATGTAGGTGGAATTTGGTCATTTATCTATAATAAAAAATGGCTAACAGTTTTACACAATGAGAGTTTTTGTATTTGCCTACTGCACATTCTTGTGAACTGAGAGACCATTGGAAAGAGAGAGACCATTGGAAAGAGAGAGAGAGGTTTCAGGACAGTGGAATATTATGTTGAAGAGCATTTTGGCCATACTTATTATTAAGTGTGTGTGTCTGTATATATTTGGGTCTAGTAGCTCCCATATCCTTGTATATTAAGAGAACTAAGGGGGTTATTCACAAAGCTGCCGTACACCGACTAAAATTAGCCATACATCTGCTTGCTGCGGCTGGCTTCGGGTCGGCCAAATATGCTCATCATGTTCGGCCGAACCGAAGTGCAGAAGGAGTTCGACTCAGCCGATCCAACATCTGGATTGGCTGAGCCGAACCTCCGATAGGCTACTCGCTGCTGTTCGGAATATTCTCATAGATGCCGAACAGCACTGAGTGAATAGCCGAATGCCGCTCGTCCGAATGCCACCGAGCAGAATAGAAAAACAGTTAAAAAAGTAGAAAAAAATAGAAAACTATTGGGAGGAGCTAGCAGTGACAGCTAGCTCCGCCCAACTGCTTTCTATTGGCCGGGACCAGCTGTCATTACAATAAGAGCATGTCAGAGACAGCGGTGATATGAAAGCCGGCTCTGATAAGCTCTCATCCTAATAATAGAACAACGTCCCTGGTTACCAGGTAATCAGGGACGCTGATCAGTCATTACACTGACAACACAGCGGTTCTGCTGCCATCAGAATAAAAAAAAAAAATCAGCATAGCAATGCATAGCTAGATTCCTATTGGCTATTTCAATTTGCAATATCCAATAGCAAGCTGGGTATCACTAGAAGAGGACCTGATGGAGAACTTCAGGTCCCCTCTGCTGATTGACAGCAGCAGTGGCGGGTGCAATAGCTAGTTTGCTATTGGCTATTGCAAAGTGAAATAGCCAATAGGAATGTAGCTATGCATTCCTATGCTGTTTTTTTTTCTGACTGACGGCGCCGGCGGCTCCAATGTCAAAAGGAAAAAGAAACAAACAACAGAGCAGGGAAAGGTTTACTCTGCTGGATCGAGCAGAGTAAACCTTTCCTGAGAGAAAATGTTTCTCTCCTGGGCTATCTAATAGCGGGAGACTCCCAGAGCGTCTGGGAGACTAATGACAGATCAGCGTCTCTGGTTACCTGGTAACCAGGGACGCTGAGCTGTCTCTGCAAGTGGCCGGAGCCAGCCGTGAGATGACGGCTGGCTCTGCCCAGCTGTCAGTAGCAGGCTGTCGGCTGTTTCACCTGGGCTCAGTTGAGCCGAAGCATATGCCTTCGGCTAGACTGAGCCGCTCGGCCAACTACGGGAGCTGTACGGGCTATAGTGAATATACTGGGTGGTGCTGGAACCTGCAGATTCAGTGCTCACCTGCGGGTGTCTCCCAGCTGCCAGCACTTAGCCATCACCTGGTGCTTTCTGGGAGGGTATTTAAGCCCTCCCCACAGTCGGGACGATGGCTCAGTATCCTGTTATCATTTCCTGTGTATCCTGAGCTCTTCTACCTGTTTCCTGTGAGCCTTGTTACCTGTTTCCTGTTTCCTTTTGCACCCGCCCTCTGCTGCTGTCAATCACCAGAAGGGGACCTGATGGAGAACTTCAGGTCCCCTTCTGCTGATTGACAGCAGCAGTGGGTGGGTGCAATAGCTAGTTTGCTATTGGCTATTGCAAATTGAAATAGCTATGCATTCCTATGCTGTTTTTTTTTCTTCTGACTGACAGCGGCCGGCAGCTCCGATGTCAGAAAAAAAAAAAAACAGAGCAGGGAAAGGTTTACTCTGCTCGGTCGAGCAGAGAAAACCTTTACAGGAGAAAGTGTTTCTCTCCCAGGCAGCCGGGAGCCGCTATCTAATAGTGGCAGACTCCTGGAGCATCCGGGAGAGTTGGGCTGTCTGGTAATGTCAGATCAGCGTCCCTGATTACCTGGTAACCAGGGACGCTGATCTGTCTGTGCAAGTGGCCGGAGCAGCCGTGAGATGACGGCTGGCTCTGCCCAGCTGTTAGTAGCAGGCTGTCGGCTCGACTGGGCCCCTTGGCCAACTTCGGGAGCTGTATGGGCTATAGTGAATAGTCCGTACAGCAGCCCTTCTTCTGTTCTACTGAACCGAAGGGGTCCTGGTGCCGAAGCTAGCCGAAAGATCAGCTGAAGCTACGGCTAGATCCTTCAGCAGCTTTGTGAATAACCCCCTAAGAAACTTTCAATGCCATTAGCAGATACTACTGACTGCAAAAGGCAATTCCACTTTTTTCTACTCTCACAGTAAAAAATCCCTTGCATAGTTTAAGATTAAACTGCCTTTCTTCTAACCTTTTGTTGTGTCCTCTTATCATCAATAGAGTTCTCAGAGTAAACATCTTATTCTGGATATTGTGGTCTCCATTAACCTCCCTGGCGGTATGATTATTTTTTTTTTCGTTCGATTTGTTTTCGGGGTTAATTTTTTAGTTTTTTTTAAACTTTTGAATCTCCCGCAGGTTCTGCCCCCCTGCGGCGCGAATGCTCGCAAGGGACATAACTCTGAAGACGGATGCCGGCATCGGCCGGAGGACACAGCACGGCTCGAGGGACAAGGTAAGAGACCGAGTGTGGCTCGGGGTTACCGCTTATGGTGCAGAAAATTAACCCCGAGCCACACTCGGGAATATCGCCAAGGAGGTTAATGATATTGAAATTTGCAATTATGTCCCCTCTTAAGTGCCTATTATCTAAGGAGAAGTTTGATTTCTGGAAGCATTCTTTGTAACTAAGGCCTCCCTTACCCTATATTACTTTTGAAGCCCTTCGCTGAACTCTCTCAAACTTCAGGACATCTTTCCTGAGAGTTGGTGATCAAAACTGAACCGTATACTCAAGGTGAGGCTGAACCAGTAAGTTATGAAGTGGTAAAATTATATATTTATCCGTTATCAAAATCCCTCTTTTAATGCAGGATCGTATCCTGGTTGCTGCATGGCATTGCATGCTATTGCTGAATCTTTAAACTATGAAGACCCCCTATGAAGTAGTAGTTTGCATGTACATTCTTTGCTCCCATGTGTATAACTTTGCATTTTTCAATATTTAATTGCATTTGCCATCTTGCAGCCCACTCCTTAATTTTATATAGGTCTTGTTGATCTTAACTTTTTGTTTTGTCTTAAAAATTAACGATTTGTGGCTGCCCTCTGGATCTGTTCATGCAGCCAGTTTTCCTCCCATTTACATACCATTTCATCAAAACCGATACACCTTAGTTTGAAAATTAAACATTTGTGGGGTACTGTATCGATTGCTTTATCAAAGTCAAGATGCACTATGTCCACTGGTATTCCTATGTCTAAATTAATACTGACTTACACATAAAATGTTTATGGATTGGTCTGACAAGAATGATCCTTCATGAAGCCATGTTCATTGATACTTATTATACCATTTTCATAGGCAAATTCCTGCATATAGTGCCTTATGATTCCTTCAAATATTTTGCACACTGTTGATGTTAAGCTTAGTGGCCTATAGTTACCAGGTCTACTTCGTTTTCCACCATTGGGCACATGTTGTAATCACACCTTATTGGACCTATTCGAAACTAGGGATGCACCGATACCGTTTTTTCTGTATCGAGTACAAGTACCGATATTTGTTTTTTTGGTACTCGCCGATACCGAATACCAATACTGATACTGGAAGTCCAATTAAGGAAGCCGGACGGCATGTAATGACTTGCCACCCAGCTTCTTGATTAGCCAGGAAGTCATCTCCATGCTCCCTCATCACCAGGTGACCAGGAAGCATGGAGCCGGCTTGCTGGCCAATCAGGAAGCCTGAGTTGGTTAATGACTCACCGCCCGGCTTTCTGATTGGCAAGCTTCCCGACCAATCAGGTCAATACACGCTGCCCGGCTTCCTGACTGGCCGGGAAGTCGGCTCCATGCTACCACATCACCAGGTATCGGTATCGGTGCATCCCTATTTGAAACACTAAGAAGGTTATTTACAAAGCTGCCAAATGCAGTCGAGTAAATAACCAACCTGAAGTAAAGTGAACACTTTTCGGCTATTCACTTCAGGCTTGTACGGCTGATTTCAGCAGTACATTGGCTGAAATCAGCCGTACATCGGCTTGCTTCTACTGGCTTCGGTTCAGTCGAACATGCTCTGCCCGTGGTAGCGAGCAGAATAGAAAAACAGTGAAAAAAGTAGAAAAAAAGGATAACAAATATAAATACATTATACATTTAAAAAAGAAATACATAAAGAATTCAAACAAAAAAGAAAAAAATTAAAGATTATTGAAAAAAGAAAAAAACATTAAAAAAATGTCAACTACATATCTGGAACTGCTGTAGCTGGAATTTTTCTGGCATACTTCCTACGCCATCCAGTTGGAAATAACCACTGCCATGTTAAAGCAGTTAAAACACAACTACATGCTCCTGTATAACAATCTAAACAAGTTCTATATCCAGTTACTATGTGATGCACAGGCTTGATAAAGTAAACAAAATCTTCTTTTACCTGTCCTTACTGAGGCAAATCTTCCTTTATTTGAGTGTCACATGCTCCCTTCCAACTCCAGCTCACAGTGCTGTCAATCCACAAAGGTGTGGATAGGACCAGCTTGCCAGGTGCTGATTGACAAACTGTGAATCACCAATGACAATGTTGATAGCCATGCCCCCTGCATCATGACGAGCGGTGGGTAGCAGGGAGAGAGCGGCAGTCAGCGAGCACCGGGTGGCGCTGTTTTCAGTAGCTCGATTCTCTCTCTCTCTCTCTCACTCCTTTGATCCTCCGTGGCTGGCACTGTGTGAGTCAGAGGAAGTGACATCACAGAGAGAGCAGAGAGAGAGAAGTCATTCTCCAGCAGTCGGCGTGGACAGCGCTTTCATCTTAACAGGTATGTCTATTACATTTATTTTTATTTTTTTCATAACAATTGCAAGGGAAGAGGGGGGGAAAGAGGGGGAGAAAAAGGGGAAAGGAGGGGAGAAAAAGGGGAAAGGAGGGGAGAAAAAGGGGAAAGGAGGGGGAATGGGGGGTTGGTATAACATTACAGTATGTCATGCTGGTTGTATATTGTGAAAGGGGCCCTGTTGTTTTGGCTGTGCAAGCAC
Source organism: Nanorana parkeri (assembly GCF_000935625.1). Taxonomy (NCBI): domain Eukaryota; kingdom Metazoa; phylum Chordata; class Amphibia; order Anura; family Dicroglossidae; genus Nanorana; species Nanorana parkeri. Next base: position 95,026 of record NW_017307732.1, read on the forward strand.
CCCTAATGGCTTGTAACTCGTGGCGGGCGCCGGGTGACGCTGTTTTCAGTCCCTTGACTCTCCCTTCCTCTGTTTCTCCTCCGCTGCTGTAGCTGGGCGAGTCGGGGGAAGTGACATCAGAGAGAGAGCAGAGAGGGAGAATTCATCCTTCGGCAGCTGGCATGAATCACTATCATCTGGGACTGCATCTTAACAGGTATTTACTACATTTATTTAAATATTAAATGACAAGAAGGGGGGGTGGGGGTATTGTACGTAAAACATGTCCCCCAAAAAATGCCATAGGTAACTTGTGACATGTTTTGTGGCGGCATCTTTTATGTGCAATTGTACATATCGTCCAATACAGATGTCACCAGCACTAAGATTCCATGATAGTGCAAAATCCATTTTATTGATAGGTGTCATTCAAACGACAAGCACTTTCGGGGTGGCGCCGGGTCCCCTTCACCAGGCTCAGAAATGACATTGTATAAAAGTACCACAACCTTTATATAGACATACTGGAATGTCATTTCTGAGCCTGATGAAGGGGACTCCTGAATGACAACTATCAATAAAATGGATTTGCATTAGGGATGCACCGATACTAGTATCAGTATCGGTGCAGATTCCGAGTATTTGTGCGAGTACTCATACTCGCCCAAATGCTTCAATACCGGAACTTCCTGTCAGAGGGAGATCTCGCTCTGACCGGCAGTGCCTAGGGAGTATGGAGCCGGTCTTCCTTTCCAGTCAGGAAGCCAGGTGGTGGGTTATGACCTGCCTCCCGGGTTCCTGATTGGCTAGGAAGCCAGCTTCACTTGTTGGTAGGCAGCCTGGCTTCCTAACCAATCAGGAAGCCAGGTGGTACATCATGACTCGTGCCCTGGCTTCCTGATTGGTCAGGAAGCCACGCTGCCTAGAAACAAGTGAAGCCAGCTTCCTAGCCAATCAGGAAGGCGGGTCATGACATTCCGCCCGGCTTCCTGATTGGCTAGAAAGGCCGGCTTCACTTGTTGCTAGGCAGTCTGGATTCCTAGCCAATCAGGAAGTTAGAAGGCACCTCATGACTTGCCGCCTGGCTTTCTGATTGGTCAGACAGCCTCAAGTGAAGCCCATTTTCTTTGGCTAGAACAACGGCTACACAGGCAATCAGGAAGCCGGGCGACGGGTCATCCTCCTTATAATCGGAGGTACAAGGCACCGGTACTCGGTATCGACTCAGTGACCGCTGAGACAGGTGGCACTGTGACTGCAGCACCACGGTCTCAGCAATCACACACGGCAGACGTTCTTCTTCTGCTCAAGGGGCTCTAGGTATTCGCTCCATAAGACACAGGCACATTTTCCCCCTCCTTTTTGGGGAAAAAAAGTGTGTCTTATAAAACGAAAAATACGGTATACTTTACAAAAAAATTGCCGTGAGGCACTACAGTGTTCGGGTTTGGCTTGCAGAAAAGGTGGCAACCCTAGGTGCAGATGGCTTATTATAAAGTGCTGCAGCACTTTATAATAAGCACATTTTTTAATAGGAGGCCATAGCTCTACTTTAATAATGACACATGAAGTAAAATAGGCTGCAGGAGGAGATTTACAGAGGGAAGAGATAGAATTGCAGCAGGGTTGGAGATTTGGTGCTAGGTGAGAACCATAGTTTGCCACAGGAAGAGATTGATACTTCAGGGAAGAGATTTGCTTCGGAGAAGAGAGGCATACTATGTTGCAGTAAGGGAGAGGTATGATGCGGTGCAGGAGGGGAGAGGTATGATGCGGTGAAGGAAGGGATAGGTATGATGTGCTGCAGGAGGAAAGAATCCTTCCTATCACTAGATGCCATAGAGTCCTGAGGGTAAAGGAGTTTCCCCTGTAGAAGAGATGACACAATGGCACATGTACAAGGGGTTAAAGGAGTTGGGGAAGTTAGTTGAAGAAAAAAATTTGTGAATGTAGGTGGTATTCGGGGCAACAGTATATTGGACAGACTTTGCAGGGAGATTAAAAGTGTTTGGGATATTAGTTGTGAGTTGAGGTAATATGAAAATGTGAACATCCCATCCTGTGAAAGAAACATTTATTTTTTTATTTTCTCTGCAAAATGACGTTTGAAATTAGCACAGATTATGCTTTAATTTTTAAGCTGCTGTATGCCAATTACTTTTTGTCATTCGGTTGACTACTAAGGCATCAAGATTAGAGATACTGGCAGACAAGAGTCCTTTTGAGATTGTTCTCACTAGAATGCATGCCTCGCATTGATATACATTGACATACATTTCAGAGCTTGTTGTATTGCATTTTTTAAAGACTTATTTCAGTTGATTTGAATAGCAAAATTCAGGTAAATTAATCAAATATGTAGCAAGTAGGACTTTTTTCCCAACACACTTTATTGCATATAAGCATTGTTGTGAACAGGTTCTATATAAAGCAGAATGGATTTTCTTAACATTTGCTGTATCGTAAAATACAGTAAACTTTGTGACAATTTAGGGATGCACCGATATCTTTTTTGAAGACCGAGTACGAGTACCAACACTTTTCCTCAAGTACTCGGCGATACCAATAAACAATACCCTTTTTAGTGTCATGTGACAGTTTTTCTAAAACAATATAAACTAATGATTTTAGGACAGTGGTGGAGCGCCAGGGCCCAGGTACAGCTGCAAGAACTGCGCCCCTGGTAGTTCTGCCACTGACTCCAAGTTGTAGAGGGACTACCAATCCCAGCAATACATTATATAGCAATGCAGAATACCACTAGCTAGAGAGGACTACAGATCCGAGCAAATCTGGGTCTGTGCACTGATATCACCAGGGCTGCTGTGCGGTCTCACCAGGGCTGTGTGGGGGGTCTAACCAGGGTTGTGTACTGAGCATGGTCTCACCAGGGCTGTGCGGTATCACCAAGGCTGTGTGTGGGTCTCAGCATGGCTGTGCGGTCTCACCAGGGCAGTGTGCGGGTCTCTCCATGACTGTGTGCGGGTCCCACCAGGACTATGTGTGGGTCTCACCAGGGCTGCATTTGGTCTCACCAGGGCTGTGCGGTCTCACCAGGCCTGTATGTGGTCTCACCAGGGCTGCACAGTCTCACCAGGGTTGTGTGCAGTCTCACCAGGGTTGTTGACCTTACAGCAGCAGGTGCGGGTCTCATAATGGCTGTATGGACTCAGCAGGGCTGTGCGGTCTCACCATGGCTTTGCTGTGTCACCAGGGCTGTGCAGTCTCACCTGGGCTGCATGCTGTCTCACCAAGACTGCTTGCGGGTCTCACCAGGGCTGTGCGGTCTTACCAGGGCTGCGTGCAGTCTCACCAGGGCTGAGTGCGGGTCTCACTATGACCATGCGGGGCTGGTGCAGCAGAGGGTCTCCCCAGTGCTTTGAGGGCACCTGTGGGTCTCCCAGGGCTATGCAGGTGGCGGATCTCCCCATGGCTGTTTGGGCAGGTGTGGTGGTGGGTCTCCCCAGTGCTGTTCAGGCGGGTGCGGGGGGTTGGGAAGGTGGAGCAGGATATTTGCTGCCAGACCAGCACTGTAAACAGCCACCACGACATCCCCAGCAGGCTGCCGTGAGGTCCCCAGCAAGTGCAGGACATTACAGTTGAAGTCATTTAAGAATTTGAAAGGGCGGGTATCGGCTTTAAGTATCACGGCATTTTCACAAGTACTTGTGAAAATGCCCAGTATCGGCACTGATATCAATACGAGTATCGGAATCGGTGCATCCCTGGTACAATGCATGTGGTGTAAATAAGGGCCTATATAAAGGTCATATCAGTCCATATAATGTACCTGTTCTATCAACCACAGAGTTCTTTTGCTATCGTTGACGGTCTATTATTCTTTGCATTTGGCTTATTACAGAAGGCTGAAGCAGCATTAACATTGCCAACGACTCATTTGTTGGATGCATTCTTATTTGATGTAACTTAGTGTATTGCCTAAGTAACAACTTTTCTCCTTAGAATTCTAGGTCTTGATATCAGTTGCGCAAAGCGACTGCATTTTATCCCACAAAATTAATGTGCATGAAACACATCAAACACTCATCCATTTAAGCTGTCAACAATGCAGAGGATAGCCTTACTGCACTGTTAATAAATGTACCATTAACATTTACTATCAGGGACATCAGTAGCAGCAGTAGATAACACTTGTCTGACCAGCCATTTTTATAAATAGTAAAAGTAGTACAGGGTCTGTCTTTTTTTGTTTTCTTCTGCAATGAGTATGCAGGAAAAGGAGAACACTTATCCATCAGTAATATAATATGTACTACATACTCCCAGCATATAGTGCCATAGTGCACATAGTTAAGAAATAGATAATCCGCGCTTCTGGAAAGGAGACTAAAGTATGCACATAGTGCCATAAGCTGATATGGATACACCTAAGAATAATTCCTTTATGATCAATTATGGCACACTTGACTTTTTCTGCAAAGACAAAAGTAGGACTGTGGTCAGGCTATTCAAGTATTCAGACCTGCAAATATTTACAAATTCTGAACAAGCCGTAAATGAGCTTTAAAATAAGCCCTCAATGCCCTCTGCAATTAGAGCCACAGTGGAGCAATTTATTCTCCAGGTTCACACAAGACGTACTGAAGTCCTTTGAGTTGGGTCTCTTTTCACTCATGCTGTGTGGGGAGGAGGAAGGGAGGAGACCGCGAGGAGCCTCCCTGTTCCTCACTTGCTCGTCACTGGTGAGTCACTGCTGAGGCATCGAGATCGATGGCCTCAATGTTTTTTTTCTTCTTTTTTTTGATTGGACAGCTTGGACCAATGGCGCTCTGCCATTGGTTCAAGCTATCCACAGAGCTCACGCCTCTAACACAGAGTAGAAGCTGTGACTGCTCTTGCCTCACCAAGTTAGGTTACACAAGCAGTGGTGAAGCCCGCTGCTGTGTAACCTAACTACCTCTCAAAAACCGGATGCAGCGCTGCCTATAACGAACAGGCAGCGCTCCGTCCATGACAGGTTACACAGCGGGAGGCTTTCCCTGCTGTGTAACCTGATAGAAGCCCATCTGAATGGAGAAAAAGATGTCAGCTTCAGACTTGAAACTGACACCTTTTTTCTTCATAATACTAGGTGAGGCTCTGCCCCACCTGCCTCCCCTGACCGCATGATTAGGTCCAGTGAAACAAAACGCTGATCCGTTCGTTTTTCTGGGCCTCAACAAAGCCAAGGGTAACCAGATGTAAACTGATGCCCATCCAGTCAGATCCAGTTGCCCATAGACTAACATAGGGTTTCCGATCAGGTCCACCTGAAAAACTGACAGGAGGACCTCATCGGCAAGCCCGTGTGAACGAGGCCTTACACTGCTACTGTTCGCATCTTGCAGTTTTAGATTTTAGAGTATTGACTGCTTTTTTACATAAATACTGTAGACATATTTTATGAAAAATTGCTCAGTGTTGAAGAAGAACAAGAAGAAACACATTAAAAAAACTATTTATTGCTTTTAAATAAGGAATTTTAAAATCATACAGCACAGTCAATTCCTACTTTACCTTTTTTACTGCAGGGAAATAGCAGCTAATATGTAGCTCAGGACCGAACACCTTCACAGTTTCTGTGCCCATCCTACCTAGTTCATTACGTCAACTGATAATACATTTTAGCTACACATGTTTTTTTCACTTGGCTCAAATGGTCTCTTGGCTTAGATGTTTCCCATTCTTGCATTTGAAGCAATCTGCCATATTTCCAAGATTGAAATTATTATTGATATCTTAGATAGATGCAAATACTATTTAATGAATTTTAAATCCAGGCCTACTCAGTCTCAGGGCTACACAGATGATTAAATCTCTGAATGTATTTCTAAACATTTAGGTACCTGCTCTTGATCAACATTTAGAATAGTAGAGAAAAGGACAGCAATGGACAGACAGGCTATACTGCATTGCTCGGTGCTGTAAATTTAACAAATGGAGCTTGCTTATTTGCGGAAAGTGCACACAGATGACCTCATCACTAAGTTGCTGCTATCAGGTCAAAGCTTTCACCAAGCTGTATTGCTATGGCTGTAGTGGAGAAATTTAAATGGCCAGGTCTGGCTATACTGATTGGCAGAGTGCCTGTATTAGAACACTGGCTGAACAGAATTAAACATGTTTTGGCAGGTAAGACAGTCCATTAATATGCTGTTCAAATGTGTATTTAGTGGTTGAACATTGTTTTCAGCATCCTGCAAATTAAATGATGGGCAACAACTGGTTAAATCTCTAAGTAGCAAAAATGAAAATAAAAATCATTCGTATAGCCAAAGGATTGATTTTCTTTTGATTAATAAAAATAAAGCACATTTCATCAAATCATGAAAAGGATTGAGGGGTTTAAATTCACATATGTTTATTTTGTTTCCAATCTACTTAATTTCAGAAAACATGTAACTTAGTTTTAGTGTTTGCAGTAGCAGAGAAAGAGGGAATTTTATTGTAGCTTTTCTGCCAATGGTCTTTAATGAATAGATGAAAAACTGCCTACGCAATTAATGTTTAACGGAATAAAATCAGGTATGATCGTCAATATGCCAATAAACCAATATTAGTATCTCAATAAGTTAAGATATTTGAAAAATCTAAATCCTAATTTAATCAATTATCTTTCTGGGCATATTTGCTTTCAAGTGTTAGTGATTTCAATAAAAAAAAATGGGAGAACATCGTCTGCAAAAAAGAAAAGGTAATTGAAATAACTTAATTCATTTAATAGGGCAGTAACACAAAGGATGTCATGTCATAGGTTTAATTATACACTGCATGCCAACCACATGTGCCCTGTACTCAAGTAAACGGCATCAAATGGCTGTAATTAAAATTATGAGCAATAAAAAATAAGCGCTTGTGTCATGGGCATAATTATACTTGGTAAGGGAACCACAAAAAATGTCCAGGCACACTTGCCAAGCATGCAGTAAAAGTAGAAAAAAAGGAAAATCTGCAAAATTGGATATACAATTATTTAAGTGAATGTAATGAAACAATTAAATATTTCTGTTAATTTCCAAAAAATATAGCTTACATTATGATGACTATGGATATAGTTAAAACTTTAAAATATGCCAAATGTATTACTTAACTATTGTAGCAACACCTAATTATTTTACTTAACCCAGAAAAAATGGTACCTGCAGGAATCTATAACCAGCCTTTTTGGCAGGGAGCACATTGGGAAGGCTTACAACAATACAAAACACAAAAAGTCCCCAGCTTCACCTGCCAGCCAGCCTGCAACCAAACAAATTGCCCTGTCAACAGTATGCATTAAAATCAGAGGTTTTAGTTGCACAAACTTTTGGACAAAAATATGTTGAAGCCACACCGCCGCGCCAAGGCACCTCTGCAAAGTGTGGTCCTAATTCTATGTATACGAGTCTCCAAGTGTGAGCATATTAATGCAGTTGATAAGTTGCATGCAGGTGTACCAGGAGGTAGCCAACTCCTCCTAATAAGGTGCTCAGATGCACTGGGGGCCCAGCAATCTAGAATGCACGCTGGGACCCCAGTGCGTCCCCACAACCAAAAATAGTCAAACTAGAAAAAATGGTACCCGCATGAATCTATAACCAGCCTTTTTGGCGGGGAGCACATTGGGAAGGCTTACAACAATACAAAACACAAAAAGTCCCCAGCTTCACCTGCCAGCTAGCCTGCAACCAAACAAATTGCCCTGTCAACAGTATGCGTTAAAATCAGAGGTTTTAGTTGCACAAACTTTTGGCCAAAAATATGTAGAAGCCACACCGCCGCGCCAAGGCACCTCTGCAAAGTGTTGTCCTAACTCTATGTATACGAGTCTCCAAGTGTGAGCATATTAATGCAGTCGATAAATTGCATGCAGGTGTACCTGGAGGTAGCCAACTCCTCCTAATAAGGTGCTGGGATGCACTGGGGGCCCAGCAATCTAGAATGCAAGCTGGGACCCCAGTGCATCCCCACAACCAAAAATAGTCAAAGTAGAAAAAAAGGTACCCGCATGAATCTATAACCAGCCTTTTTGGCAGGGAGCACATTGGGAAGGCTTACAACAATGCAAAACACAAAAAGCAGAACCGAAGGGGTGCTGTACGGGCTATTCACAATAGCCCGTACAGCTCCCGATGATGGAGAAGGAGATTTTCCCATTGAAAAGCATTGGGACATTACTATTGGCTATTTCAATTTGCAATAGCCAATAGTAAACTAGCATTGTACCCGCCCTCTGCTGCAGTTCCCCATCAGGTCCATCTTCAGAGGGTGGGTACAATGCTAGTTTAGTATTGGCTATTGCAAATTGAAATAGCCAATAGTAATGTCCCAGTGATTTTCAATGGGAATTTTTATTTTTTTTCTCAGTATTGATCAAATAAGCTTAGGTTCTAAATAACTGACCCTCTATAAGACCATCCCATTGTTTGGCACATTCTGGCATTGACCACCATTTGCCCCAGAATTTGTCAGTATGCCGCTGACAAAATATATACATTTAGTGCAGAATGCACCCATGGCAGTAGTTTTGCTAAACACTCTAGGTTTTCTAAAGATTAATCACAGCCATAGCCATTCACATATGAGGAATTAATTCAGTGATCATCTGGGCAGTGGATGGACATTATAACTACAGTAATGTAGCCACTGATTAAAAGTGCAGTGAATTATCAGCAATCATGTACTATTTATTATAAGTACGACCCTAAATTTGCAAAGTATGCTTAGTTTTCTGACAGGAAAGAGTACAGGATCAACGTAAAAAGAATACATAGTGTGTTGTAGAGATATATTTCTTTTAGGCCAGCTTTGCATGAATAATGCAATGTCATACAAAACTAAGTAGAAATCTGCACCTGCCGCTTCCCCAAATCCATTCTTCATACTCTAAAGTGGAGGTGTCCTTTAAGTAAGAGGTAATTTGATGCAACTCTACTGTTCTCCGATAAAAAGCATCATTAGCGTTTTTCTATCATACAGCTTGCTACGGCTTACGTCAGCATTTTGTAAATATCTTACTAAATATAATATGTTTTTTGTAAGCTCCTCCAAACTTCTTATCAGCCTAAGTGCAAGTTATTTGATACATAAGAGCCTTATACTAAGTAAATATATTTTGGATGAGGCTGCAGTTTATAGGGAGAGCATTTTTCTGCTCTCAGCAGTGTTCCTGTCGGTAAGCCGATTGAAGAAAAACACAGCAGAGAACCACAGTAAACAATCCACAGTTTGCAGGGTTCTGTATCAAAGGTACACACTATTCCAAGCATTTCAGAGCGTTGTTGAACATAATGAAAATAATTATATTAGAATTATCAGTACCACTGGCAAAACACATCCACACATTAGTGAAAATTTCAAGCGCTAAAAATAGTTTAGACAATAATTTCTAAGTTACTAATATAAAACCTATACCCAGAGAAATAAGGAAGTTGCCATTGATGACCTTCCCTTCTGAAAATGCTAGTTATTATTATTATTACATAGCATTTATATAGCGGCAACAGTTTGTGCAGCGCTTTACAATATAAGGAAGACATTACAATTACAATACAATTCAAGACAAGATGGTAAGGAGGGCCCTGCCCCTGAGGGCTTACAATCTAAAAGAGGAGAGAGAAATGATACATGAGAAGGTAGCTGCGAGGTGATGAATTATTTGAGAATGTGATGGTTCAGTGGTTGCCTTGCTGTTATGCTGATCAAATGGCTTCAATACTTTGTCATTGAAACAGAACAATTATCCAGATCAGGAGTTCCTACTTGTTGAAAGTCTTTAAACTGATGCATTACATCATATTTGTATTTGCATATACAAACAAAACAAATACATGTTCAATACAGTGTTCATCCATTAATCTGGTATCGTCAAGTATTGTTTTTTTTTCTATAGAGCAAGCAGTCACTTTTCACTTCTTTCTCTGTAATTAAGCTTCCGTATAGTCCAATCTGAACTTAGCAGTAAGGCTGTGGGTGTTTCATTCTTCTGATTTGTAGCTATATCTATTCAACTTTGTAAATAACAGGGTTTTTTTCAACAAATTTTTTAGAGGGTTATTCACAAAGCTGCCAAGTGGATAACCGACCCGAAGTAAAGTGTTCGGCTATTCACTTTAGGCTTTTGCAGCTGATTTCAGCCGTACTTCGGCTTGCTTCGGCTGGCTTCGGTTCAGCCGAATAGAAAAACAGTGAAAAAAGTAAAAACAAAAGTAGAAAAAAACTGTTTATAAATATAAATAAATTACCAATTTTAAAAAATAAAGATAAAAAAATCGGCTGAAGCTACCAAAAGGGTCAGACGGAGCTGATCTTTCGGCTAGCTTTGTGAATAACCCTCTTAGCTTAGCATGTGAAGGGGAACCTAAAGCGCCACCTGCTGGCCGGAAATATCAAATATTTATATGCAATATTTCATTGTTATCTACTAAAATAAACATCCCTATTAGGGATGGGCCGAGTGTTCGATTCGAACATGAGTTAGAATCGAACATCGGCAGTTCGAGCGCTCGACGAGCGCCGAATTTTATGGGATGTTCGCGGTCTGTTCGACCGCGTACATTCCATAATACAAAATGCCCACTGAAGCCCTGATTGGGCAAAGTCTTGCACCTGAAAACAGGTCAGGTGCAAGACTTTGCCCAATCAGGGCTCAGCTGAGGAGGGGCCTGAAGGTATGGCTCCCAGCCTGCAGACGAAGTGGAGTCAGGGGGGCGGGGCAGAGGAGCCGCGGCCGGACTGAAGGAGAAAATCCGACGGACCGCCTGGACAGTGAGCAGACGGACCAGGGGACCGAAGGCCGGGACAGCGAGTGGACGGACCAGGGGACCAGAGGCTGGGACAGCAGCGGAGGTAAGGGGGCCAGTACACTGTATTTATTACATGTACCGGCAACACTTGCATTGAGTTTGATTTCGTATTCGAACATTTCGGCCATTCGAATGTTCGAATACGAACCGAACAGGGGGGTGTTCGGCTCATCCCTAATCCCTATATTGCGGCAGACTGAGGTGGTTACCTCAGGTGGCATCTCATTGGGGAGCGACCGGGAGGTGGTGGGGGGGTGTCAGGGGGGCAGTCATAGTGTCCCAGTTTAGTACGAGCTCTGAGAAACCTGTGTGGTGACGCCCAGCTCACTGATGTCACTGGTTGCCAGGAGCTGAGCAGGGATGATCTGGCTTGTATCTTGCCTAGCTCGCGGCAACCAGTGATATCAGTGAGCTGGGTGGGATGCCAGACAGAGCCGACAGAACCCCTGCCCTCTTCCAACAAATCAGGTGCCCACACCTTGCCCCTACTCACCATCCCCTGTCAGCGGCATCCCCCCGGAACGACCTAGGGACAACCCTGGTTCACGGCATAGTAATGGAAAATATATTCAACACTGTGAGGATGATTTACTAAAGTACTAAATGCTGTTCACTTAAAGCGAATGCTCACTTTGAAAAGTGAATGTTAATATGTAAGATGAAGCTGTTTTCATTTGAATACCCAATCATGTTTAAATGAAATTAAATTGCATTTCTGCTGTCACAAGATTGATTAAAGTGAACACAGTTTCACCTTATTGATTAACATTCACTTTACAAAGTAAACATTCCCTTTGTAAAGAAAAAAGCACATTTAGTAAATCAACCCTATACAGTATGTTACCCGCTTATAGGCATTAAAACAACTGAACCTAGTCTAAGGAATTGCAAAGCATGGAATGACTTATAGTTGCCTTACTCATCAATAATTGCACTGCAGTTACTAATCTTTACATCAATCATATAGATCACAGTGGTCTGACTATATTGTGGATTCATCCATATCAGGGAATTCAACTGCACAAACATTACCAGTTTTGAATCTGTTATTCATGGTGCCATGGTCTGAATGTAATATCTATGAATCCAAGCTTAGAGTAAACATCAAATTTGGAGCAGGCTCAGCACAGCGATCAGGTTTGAAAATAATTATTTATCTACTTGGAGTTTACATTGAAAAGTATAGATATTTGTGGATTTCCAACCGCCGCCCATCCACTTTTATTACACCTCTCTCCCTGACCTTCGCTCTACCTCTTCATTGTATGTATGTATAGGTAGGTTGTGTATGGTTACAGTACTAATTGTCAATTGGCTAATTGTCACCAACATTTTAGTGGGTTACAGCACACCTTTCCTAAGGAAACATAAAGGTTAGTGGTATAAATACAAACCATGCCCCTTTACCACCCAAAATTACATACATGGTAAATAAACAGAAAACTATACAAGGTTGGTATGCACCTGCAACATCACACTTAAGCAGTTCAAGACAAATATAAAGTCAGCATAAATAAATGATGTACAAGGAGCCAGCTGAAAAGTGTAAAATGTATAATGCAAAATGTAATGAACACACACCAGCAATGTAATAAATAATAAATATTTAGATAAGATGAGGTAAATGAAGGCCAGTTTCCTAAACTCTATGGAAATGTAGTTGGCAGAACACCCCACCATCAGCCTGCCACAGAACACCCCACCATCAGCCTGCCACATGGGAGCACCTCAGTTTACAAATCTACAAGTCTACAAGTTTACAAGTGTATCAATAGATATGTGTTTTAGTTTTGAATCTGCGCTGAATGGATACTCTAAGATGTCAATTAAAAGCTGCTGCGCTGTAGACAACTGTGTCTAGAAGAATGTTATACCAGATATACAGCGCTAATCATTCAATTAGAGGGAAATTAATCTAACTCTGTGATAACCTAATAGAGTGTATACATTTTCTGATATTCCATCTAGAAATCCATGATCTGATTGTGAACAACTTGATAAGTGAAATCAATCAATAAGTGGAGGCCGCTCTATGCATTACATGCTACAACATAAGTGTCAATAGAAGTGTGGGTCTAGTACTATTAATAATGCCTGTCCCTCAATCCTTATATACCACAATCTCAATATATGTGTATCAATTAATAGTGATGACTGTAAATATTGAATTGATATTAAATGCATAAAGTGAACACCTATAAAATTAGTGCAAAATAAACAACCTTAATAACCATCAATCGTTATACAAACACTTATATATGAAAATAGTCTCCTATCCACAAGTAATGGATAACCCTTAGGTGCTAATAGTGTAAACACCGTGATTAGTCCACCCAAAAGTCTCTGTGCCAAATCCTATCTCCCACCAACCTGTGCAATAAAGTGGGACCTCCAGGAAAGGTTTAGTGAGATTTTCTGGAGACCATGAAACTGTCAGACATCCCCCCTCCAAAGTGCGCACTCACCGCAATGTGTTGGCTGTGACAAACAGCCAAACAGGCTTTAGTTTGATAACTCACAGTGCTGCAGCGTCTTCAGTGTACCCTTTTTTCAGTCGGTATCCAGAAAGTGACGTATCTCCATATTCATAAAAAGAAAAGGCTCCTCATTGTGTAGAATTTCCAAAAAGCATTTATTTAAAATAAGTTTAAAAAGTAACAAAGTCTCAGCCATCCGGTTGGGTAGTACAACAGTCGTACTTCCGTGTTTGGTATGACATATGATAGACCCAGGTTAGCATCTAATGCATAGAGCGGCCTCCACTTATTGATTGATTTCACTTGTCAAGTTGTTCACAATCAGATCATGGATTTCTAGATGGAATATCAGAAGATATATACACTTTATTAGTTTTATTAGATTAATTTCCCTCTAATTGAATGATTAGCGCTGTATATCTGGTATATCAATAGAATATCAAATGGTTAACCGCAACCAGGATACTGATTCCAGCGATAATTGTGCATCATCACCCTTTGTACTAAATGTTTATAT
>NW_017307732.1:110194-125115 GCF_000935625.1 Nanorana parkeri
TAAATTTGATAATTTGTTTTTCAGTTTTTCCAGTAGGCCCACATTACCTTAACGTGCCCTTAACTCTGTTCTGTGGTCTGTTAAATTGTTTTGCCAGCCATACATAATTCAAATGTGTCTCAAGAAGTGTTTAAAATAGTGGAAATGTAACATAACATTTCAGAAGCTGGAGTTATATTTCCCCAATTTTCCCAGCAATATGTCTGACTTAAAAAGATGTGAACACAGTTCTTCATGCCCGCTAATCAGATTCAACAGTTCAGAGTAACACTCATGAACACTGTTAATAATTGGTCTTTCTGAGATTACTGCAACCAACCAAAGGGAGTATTTTGAATATATTTACAGATTAAAAATGTAGAAACTGGTAAATGAATCAACAATCTGCTGCTTAATTTTCCAGAAGCGGCAACCATTTACACCTATAATTAATTGGTCAGGCATTTTCTGTCATGGAGTGTAACCTGCTTCTTAAATATGCACCTGTGCTGTCACCGTTACATACACTGAACTGAAACTACAAGCAACCGTGGTGGTATGCATTATGCAGGCATTGACATGCATTACACAGGCACAGTCTACCTTTGTTGCTATTAGTAAACCAGTGTAGCCAACACTGAAACAAGTGTGTAAAGACTGTAAGTGACTCAAAGAGGTTTGAAAAGATCAACAGTACTGGGTTGCAAATAAGGATAAAAAAGTAGCAGTATTTTATGGAAAAGTATTTTATGGATTTTATGGATAAGTTTGCTTTTGTGTATTTTTTTTAAAGGCTTTCATGTACTGCAATATAGTCTTTTATCTCTAGCCTGCAAGAAAACCAATTCCATATTGCTGGGGTCAATCAATATGGAGGATGGCATATCAGCTGAATGAGATTCTATGTGGTGCTTCACAAAAGAGCTGGTCCCTTATGAAAATCGAGGAAGGCAGGGATTGTGTTGAGCCAATATTCCTTATTAATCTGTCACAAGTCATGTTCCTTCTGTATGATATAATTTTTCTGCCTCTACTGTACAGCCTCAATAATTTGTCTCATATACCTACCAGGCCTCATGCATTCCAACCCATGAGAAGCAGCATTTCTGCTATTTCAGGTAAAAAAAAACATACATTTGGGTTGATTTACTAAATGGGTAGAGTGTGTTGACTTTGAAAGTTAAGTTTTACTTATCTCAGTGAACGAGGTAAAAGAAAAAATTGCAAAGAATTACGAGCAAGGCTGATTTTAAATAATGGGTTTTTGCTGGCACATGATTGAATGAATGATGTCAGCATGACGTCATCTCGTTCACCAAGTTAAGTAAAGTTTTCTCTTTGCAAAGTGAATTTTCACTTAGCTTACCTAATGAGGTGAAGCTGTGCTGATTTCAGTCATCCAAGTCAGCAAAAATCCTGTATTTGTAATTGTCCTTGCACATGAATGGGTACTATTTACAATTTTTTTACATTTCTCTCACCTCATTTACTAAAATAGGTGAAAATTTAAATTCCAAAGTGAAACCTCACTTTGAAGGTCAGCATGCTCTACCTCTTCTAATAAATCAGGGTCGCTATTTGTTTGTAGGGTGTTTTTTTAATGTAATTGCCCGCATAGCAAATGCCTTAAAGGAAAACTATGAAGCGAGTGAAAATCACTCAGCCTCATAGTTCTAGCCAACCCGTGACAATGAAACTGTCACAGGTCGGCTCAATAGATCGGGAAGTGATCGAACACATAGGGGTCTATTCACAAAGCTGCCGAGGGCAGCCGAGTACTTGCTCACTTCTTGATAAATCCCTGCAGAGAGCCGTGACTGTCACTCATGGCTCCCTGCAAGGATTCCTCCCCTCCCCTGTCTGATCCTCCAACGCCAACTGGCGTAACAGACGGGGGAAGGGCGGGTACAGCTGGCTCTGCCTCTAGTTAGGCAGAGCCACCTGTCAATCCCGTAGCTGGGTGGATCTCAACAGTAATGTCGGATCCGTCCCGGCTGCGGCGTCTCTGTATGAGCTTAGCTTAGGGTGACGGGAGGATGCTAGTTTGTGTCCTCCTGTTACCCTTAGGAGAACTATGGGGAAAAGCCCTGACCCCATAGTTCTCCTTTAAGCTCCCTGGCGGTATTCCCGAGTGTGGCTCGGGGTTAATTTTCAGTACCAAAGGCGGTAACCCCGAGCCACACTCTGGATTGATGACTATTTACTAATTTACTAATATTCAGTATCTCACCACTAATTCTGGCCAGAGGGTAGTTGTGTCACTAGACACTTACACAGCCTGCAACAGTTTTAAATGCACTTATTTATGGAAACTTCTTAAACTATTCAGCGTTGGCCCAAATCTCATTACTTGGCTTAAACAACTTTATACAGGCACAATATGCAAAGTCAGAGTGCCCTTCCCTGATTATTGAGAAGCTCAGCAAGGCTGCCCCCTCTTCCCCACCCTTATGCGTTAGCTATTAAACCCCTTGACATTCTCATTCACTCTTCTGCTGCTATCAAAGGTCTAATGATAGACACATTGGAGGAACGAGTATCTATGTATGGGGATGATACATTGGTATAACTGGCTGTTCTATTTTAATATACTAACATTGGTTAAGGAATTTGTGAACTGGTTTAGATGCCAAATTAATTTGAATAAATCTGTTCTTTTCCCCCTAGACTGTGAGTCTACCAGGTTCATCCACATAATGTCCGTTATTACAGATCTCCACTCTAGGATGAAACAGTGGTTGGACCTTCCCCTGGATGAAATGGGTAGAGCCAATTGTCTGAAAATAATTTTCCAAAATTCTGCATATTGTAATCAATGTCATCTACAAAATCCCCCCTTGGAATATGGTAGGAGAAAACCCCTTACTTTTATTAGCTATGCTTTGTTTACTCCCACAATATGCATGGTTGGTGTTTCCTAACTTCCAATGCTATTAACTCAACTACTCCCCAACTAGTCAATGTTAATGAATGGCTACAACCATCACCTGACAATGCCTGTACAGCTGCAGAGGCAGCTGTAGCCTTCTCCTGAAACAGTACACAACATATTTTATAGACACTCTGTCCCTAGGGTCCCAGGTAATGTACTACTCCGCGCCTCTCTTTCTATTTAGCTAATAAGATTTTTAAGGAATATTTTTTCTCCTCTCCCAACAACCCTTTATAGTTCAGCCCCAAACTTCCATGAAATTAAGGAAGTACAACAGATCCATTCCTTCAAGATGTTGAAAACATTGCAGCATCTTTGGGATACATACCATATCCCATCTAATAAGATATTTAGTAACCACCAATTACATCATGCTGCATAATACAAATTTGGGCTATGTAACTCTATTTTTTCTGGAACTTGAAAAAACTTTTAGGTGTCCAGTCAGTGGCAAACTGATGTCCACCTAATATCCAGCCATTTGTGCTACCTCTAAGTCTAAATACCTGAAGGCAGAGAATACATCTACAGAAGCTCTGTGATACCCTTGAGAGACAAGGTTATACATATAAAACTCTTCCATGTCATTTACTATTCCCCTTTAAAGTTGTATAAACTGGGTATGTACCCTTCCCAACTGTACTTCCAATGACGTGGTGAATAGGCTGATTTTTTTCCATGTGGAATGGACTTTGGTGCAACCTTACTGGCTAGAGGTGAATATGTTCATCTCTACAGCCCTGTGGCTGCCTAATATTTGTAACCCCAAAACGTGACTCCTAAGGGTGTTGGGCACTGTGTCTCTGTCTAAGTATGCAAAAACCCCGCTATGACATCTGTACTTCTATGCCAAAAAAGTTATTTCACTTACATGCAAGAGCCAGCGCTCTCCCACTGTGTCTAAATAGATATGTTTAGTGAACTTTGCCTTGCCATTATATTGGCTCACTTATGAGCTCAGAGATGAACCTATAAAGTTTGAACCCATATGGGACTCTTGGACTAGATCCAACCCTACTCTTTGTAGTTTGACTTCTGATGATGCATGTCAATTCACTTATGAGACATGTATCTTGTGTATATGCTAAGTGCTTTTTCAATAACTTTCTGGAGGTGTATTGGTTTAGTGCATTGAAATGTCATTTAAAATGAGTGGCACCGCAGTGCACTAACTGGTGCCTGGTGAATTTCCATGTGTTGCGTTACTGCGTTAAACTCAGCTGGAATTTATTATTCTTACATTAAAGGAGAACTATGAGGTGAATGCTTTTCACTCACCTCATAGTTTTAGCCGACCTGTGACAATGAGACTGTCACAGGTCGGCCCAGTAGATCGGAAAGTGAGCGAACACATACCGGCGTTCGCTCACTTCTAGATCCTGTCACAGCGCTCTGCCATGACAGGGGGAGGGGCTGGATTCCCCTCTCCCCGCTCCGATCCTCCAGCGCTGACTGGTGGAACGGATGGGGGAGGGGGCAGGTACAGCTGCCTCTGCCTCTATATAGTCAGAGCCAGCTGTCATTCACACAGCTGAGCGGATCCAGACATAATTGTCGGGATCCGCTTCAGCTGCAGCGTCTCAGTATACAGCTCACGGTCTCAGTATACCGCAAGCTGTAGCTCGCGGTATACTGAGCTTAGGGTGATGGGAGGACGCTAGTTTGTGTCCTCCCGTTACCCTAAGTAGAACTATGGGGAAAAGCCCTAACCCCATAGTTCTCCTTTAAGTAAAACTAGGGCAAATACATGGCTTTTTAAATCTGTAAAGTGTTGTGGGTCACATAAGCAGTTTTTTTAATTGATTTTTTGGGTTGTTGGTGAAAAAAATATGTATTTTTTTGGCCAAATGTGTTCTGCGATACATAAAAATGTACATGGACACTGTTACCAAAGCTAGCATAGGCTCAAAGATTTAGGAGTTGAATATTGTCAAATTTACTGCATTTTTTTATGCATGTAAATAGGCTTTAGTTGAATGCAGTACGGTTTTGAGTTGCTATGACTCTCATTTTTGTTGGTTTGACCTCCTTTTGATCAGCTTTTGGGATATGCGTTGCATCAGCTTATTTCTGATTTTCTTTGAGTTGTTTCAAGATACTCCAAGGCTGATCTGAGTTGCCTATGAATTGCTTTCAGCTGGTTTTGCATTCACATTGACTTGTATGAGACAGTAAAGCAATACAGAAGCAGAAAAATTCCCATGTACAGTACAAACAACGTTAAAAAGGTAACAATGCTGTGAAAGGCGACATCTTGCACATTTGGAGGACATGCCCAATGATGAACATACTATGGGCCCAAACGTTCCACCTGTTGTGATCCCTTTTTCATACCAATTTAGTCAGGTCCTTAAACCCCCGAACATTACTAAGACCCAACACAAACTAGCAACTTTTGTCCTTCTGGCCGATAAACAAAACATAGCGCAAGAAAGGAGGACTCAATCGGCCCCTTTTCTGGGAGTTAAACGTAGACTTGACTCCTTTTTTATTAACGAAAAATTGCCCGGCATTCTCTTAGACTCTCAGAAGAACTTTATGAGGTTTGGGATCCTTGGATAACTTATGCCCACCCTGACATACATCCTGACAGCATAACAGCCATTTAAACGCTTTGCCTCGTCCGGGGAGTCCAACTGCTACCAAATCCTAAGTCTCACCCTTTATCTTCCCTACCCCTTCCCCTACTTTGTCCTCCATTCTTGTTTACCTATATACCCTTTTAACTCATGTTGTACCGAGTTAGTGGAATTTGTCCAACAACTCTAATGACACACGGTATACATTTCTTCTTCTGTATACTATATGCTATTACTTATGCAACTTCTAAGGAATGCATATGTCGTATTGTATAAACTTAATAAAAAATTTTGCAAGAAAAACACAAAAGGGTGAAGAATTTGGAGAAGGAGGGGGAGAAGTTAACAATCTAGGACAACATAGCTGAACTGGAAAGGGAGCTGAATTGGAGAATTTTTCCAAATCAGCTATTCTGGCCTAAATTGTTCACTTCTCCTGCCTTCTCCAAACTCTTCACCTTTTGTGAATAACCCTGTTAGTGATTTGTGAATTAAGTTGCTTTAATACTTTAGAACAAATTATTGAATGACACTTGTGCACATTAGGTATAAGCATCTTGCTTCCCTGTTCAATTATTTGATTGAACTATGAAAATCTTTCCAAATCTTTCCTGCACTTCTTGTTACTTGTCTAAAACATCCATATATGTCAGTGCAGTCTATTTCCATGGAAACAGAATTGCAGGGCAAATACTGAATATGCACTTTTATCTAAAGACTAAAATTGGGAAGTTGGAGTTATAAGAGAAAATATGATGTTCCTCTTTTTAGCACAATAGACTAGGCTGGGTAACTGTGATTTCTTCCTTTTTAATAAGTACTGTCTTTTTACTTATGCACTGCAATGTTTCTGCATTATTGACAGAATGTCCTCATTTTAGATTCTACAGATTCTATACATGTGCTAGAAAGTACAGACGCTGATCAAATAGCACATGCAATAAGCTAGTTATTACTAAATTTTATTTTGTGTCAAAGGTATTTTTTTATG
The DNA here is from genome assembly GCF_000935625.1 of Nanorana parkeri. Lineage (NCBI taxonomy): Eukaryota > Metazoa > Chordata > Amphibia > Anura > Dicroglossidae > Nanorana > Nanorana parkeri. The sequence goes on from NW_017307732.1 coordinate 116,676, forward strand.
CAAAGTCCAGCAATAATCTTTCTCTGAAAAACCTATAAAAATCAATTTGGTAATAGTGAGCAAGCCTTTACTGGTCTGGTGAACCTTAATTAAATCAACCCATAAAAGTCATAATCTACTTGCATGTATAATATTAATCAATGTTATATTTTGAATAGCAGTCATTGACTGTGCTTTCACCTTACTTAGTAAGCCTCTTAATCTCTTTCTGAGTTTTAAACTGAAAATTAACAGCTATCAACTATACATTTGTTAACATTTTCACAGAGAATTTGCTAAGATTAGCTAATCATCCTTTACATTTCTATCTGATCTAAACTAATATATGACAAAACTTGTGCTATGGGTTACCAGCAGGGGTGTCCCTACTATGAGGCAGCCTGAGGCAGTTGCCTCAGGCGACATCTCTTGTGATCACATACTGGGGGCGGAAGGCAGAACGGCTTGGCCATTTTGTGCACAATGTTTGCAGTGTGCCTGCCGCCCCCTTTCCAGCCAGAGCATCCCGGGTTGCTAAGAGCTGGACTGTGTAAGAGCCATACACATCTCCCTGTCCAGCTCTTAGCAACCTGGGATGCTCTTGCCTGTGTCCCGTCCAGCTCCTGGCAACCAGCGACATCACTGGCTGCCAAGAGCTGGGCAAGACACTGGCCAGAGAGGCTGCATCACTCATTTCCCAGCACACTCGCCAGCATGCAAAAAAACTTGTATCACCGCTAAGGTTGAAAAAAGAGGTTTAGATACACGTCTTCTGCAACCCTTGGTTACCACACACCCTTTTGCTTTGGATTGATTTTTGAAAGGGTCATCCCTCTATTACTGAAAACATTGGTGGGCTGAAAAACACTGTCCTTGTGTATTTTTAGGAAATCTTAAGGTACAAGATTTCTATTCCCCGAACCACTGAGCCTCACATTCCTGCCTCTCTGCACGTTAGCTCTTCTGAAGTTTTTTTTCTTAATGGATATTCCAATAGGAATATTCCCTCACTTACAGCCAATCACACCATCTACAGCAATTCATTTTTTTTTAAACTATTTTTAAAAAAATCCTTTCACTATTATTACTATTATTAATATCACTAGTGTTAAAATTATTTTTTGTTTTCTATCTTAGTAAATATTGGTATTTCTGTGTCTTATGACATACTATTAAAGCAACATACCTCTGCCTTAATTCTGTAATCAAACGAAAACCCCTTTAATCTCCCTGTAGGGGAAGAAAAATGCACACCACAGCGCTCATCAGACTCCCAATGATATTCTCCACCAACGATTGTTTGCAGGCTGTCATCATCAAAAGGCCACTGGGAAGTACTCCTCACAAAACATGCAAAACAAACAAACAGGCAGCGCCTTGTCCTCGTGTAATAAAGTTTATTAATCAATGAACATACAAGCTGACGTAAAATACTACTCACATGTTAATCACTGAATGAATGGTACAAGGCAGACACCCCACAAAAAACCGGCTTGCTGATGCATTTCGGGGAATATACCCTGAGGAAGCTGTAAAACTTAAAGGCTAAGTTCACCTACTTAAGAAAAAAGTCTATGCAGTCTAGGGCTCTAATTTTATTAAAATTTCTGTGCAGTATTGCAATATTGTCCCTTACCATTTGGCCATTAGGACCATACCCAAAGCCTGACTCCTAATGAGGTTAAAGGCCCATACTGCCCAAGCTACGGGACACTCCAACTATTAGGAACTCGTTCCCATTATCCAAAGAACAAGCAAGCTTACACGTTCCAAACCCATGCTTCCACGTTTCAAACCCATGCTTCCACGTTCCTGCATTCACAGTGCACTCTCCCTTAACCAGTACCAGCCAGGGTAATGTGCAGGTTTGGAATGCAAAAGCATGGGTTTGGAATATGTTTGCTCCTGGGATGCTGGACAGGATGGGCTGATCACCACAGTGAGATTTTTTGCTTTGGCTTTGGAAATGTCCCTCGTGTTCTAATGGTAAGGCTTTTAAACTATCGACAATATTGCAATACTGCACAGCAATTTTAACACACTGGGTCCTCCAGAATGCATAGTCTATTTTCTTTTAAGGTTTCTGCTCAGGCTCTGTCTTAGAAATGTTGATCACCTAGAACATGAGACTATGACACAGGACATAGGCAGCTATTAAGTAAATGACAGAAGTTCTAATCCTTCCCTGCTCTTTTCATAGTAGAAAGAAAATAAGAATAGATGTTCCTATAAATATAATCAGGGAAATAGAAGGAATAAAAACATTGTATTTAGGTAAATTGATTAAATTAAATTTGTTTTATACAAATTAAATTAGCAAGATGCAAAACAAACGTGATCAAGTACCATTTTATAAGACAGTTTTAAGTGGGGTAAAATTCTCTGCAGTATACAGAGAGGTTTCACTCAAATGTTTTCAAACTTTTACTTAAAAGCCACATGCAAATAAAATAAATCCATTCAAAGCAGTGCACAGTTAATCATGTTTTCATAAACCAACAGAGGGAGGAGATGATTGTTTACAGCAGAAGAGAATTGCTTTGTGTGCATAAAACATGAGAAGACATAGGGGTCTATTCACAAAGCTGCCGAAGGATCTGGCCGTAGCTTCGGCCGATCCTTCGGCTGGCTTCGGCCCCAGGACCCCTTCGGTTCAGGAGAACCGAGGGGGTGCTGTACGGGCTATTCACAATAGCCCGTACAGCTCCCGATCACGGCCGAGCAGCTCAGTCGAGCGCAGTGCCGAAGCTAGCCGAAGGATCGGCCGAAGCTACGGCCAGATCCTTCGGCAGCTTTGTGAATAGACCCCTTAGTTTTACCTAGGTAGTGGGATGTTCCTCTTTAAGGGCTGATTTATAATTTAGCATTGCCAGCTACTGTATTAGTTTATTGGGGAGCCATTCAAAATTAATGGCACTGCAATACACCATGATACGTGCGTGCACTGCCATGCATTGTGGTAAAGCACATACATTCTGTATTTTATATCTTGTAGTTCCCTCACATAACATATCATAAATAGTAAAACATTTGAAAAAAATGCATTCTCCTGTTATTTATCGCAACGTTAACACAATTTGGGTATACCCATATATTTACCCAAAAATATAATCAAGAAAGTAACATGATATCACATTAGTGCAACTTTTATGTAACATAGCAGGATTTTAAAATCTGAGTTAATGTATGTGTTTTACTTTAGGAGATCTTTACTCCCTTTCAATGCTACATTGCTATGCATGCAGGAAAAAGATGAGTTTGCGTAAATATGGTAGCATAACATTTAGATAAGATCAAGTTGGGTTGATGAGGGCAACAATTAGCATGAAAACAATTTTTTCACTGGTTTGCACTCACTAAAAATCAAATGATCACGTGGGAATTTGTCACATGGGCAGTAAAGCACCTAGATCTTTGCTTTACTGCCCATGTGCTGTGTTCGCTCACCTCCTGATCTACTAAGCCAACCTGTGACAGTCTCATTGTCACAGGTCGGCTAGAACTATGAGGTGAGTGAAAAGCACTCACCTCATAGTTCTCCTTTAAGATGCTCAATAGTGCTTTCCTCAGTGAATACCCAGTTTGTCTTAACTGTACACATTACATTTATGTACTACAGCATTGATTCTTTACAATAACTGTCACCTCTGTGTGGTGCATCTGACTATATAATCAATGTAGTCAATAACGTTTCATATTTAGTTCTCATAATATATTAATGTACATTCCTGCAGGTGCCATTGTACAACAGAGATACTGGCTCAGTCTTAAAAATATGCGCTGCTACAGTACAGTAAAAATAATAAAATTAAAAATAAAGAATAAACTAAAATCAGATATAAATAGGATTGAAAAGTAGTAAAAAAAATGCCACAACTCAGATCTAGTAATATTGGGTGTAATTACATGCATGTAATTTTGGATATATATCTATCCAATTGCTGGAATATTTACAGGGCATTATCTGTATATAACATGATCTTAGGTTTATCTAAAGAAAAAGCTGCATTCCAAACATTTGTGAGAAAAGGGAACATTCAATGAGCAGTTAAACAAAACCTCAATGTGAAATTCCTCCATCTTCCCACTGCTCATAGTGCCTCCATCTGGAGACCCCACTAAGTGACCCTGTCAGTAGAGGGTCACTTACATATAAAAAGCATAGCTGCTAAAAGAAGAATTAATAGATTTAACGTTTCAGCGGCCTGTTTGGAGAAATGCTATTCCTCCCGCTAGAAACCACAGTGTGTGGCAGGGAAGCAGATTTTCCACACAGTGGCGTCACATGAGGGGTGCAGCCAGCACCAGGTGGCACCATCAGAGGGGGTGACACCAAAATGACTGACGGTCATTTTGGTGCCCCCCTTCTTAAAAGTCAGGTACTCGGTCATGGCCCAAGAGCCCAACAGTGGCATGAAAGAGAGGGGGGAGGGGGGGCCAGCAGCATACCTGATCCCACCTGGTCGATATCCCATTGTCCTGGAACAAGCATGGAAAGAGTCACAGTGAAGGCAGAACTCATAACCTGTGTTCATATGTAGCCCTGGCTAGCGGCCCCTTTAAGTACTTTAGCAGGACTCTGCACCCTGGCTGCAGTTCATCTCTTAGTCCCGGATGATGATTGACAGAGCGCAAGGAGAGGAGAGCAAAAGGAGGATGCTGATTGATTGCAGCCACTGCCTTGGATTAAAGCCCACCCCTAGCAAAGAGGGAAGGAGGAATGTGATTGACCACCGCAAGCATAACTTGGTACTGCCCACTGGACCTGGGAGAGCAATGGAGAGCACAGGAGAAGGAATAGGCAGAGCAGGAAGAGCTACAGGAAAGTGACAATGCAGTCTGTGGAGAGGGATAGCTTCTGGACATGGTAAGCAGAGCAGTGTTAGAATTGAAATTATGAAGTGAACCCACTAGACCTCAGGGAGACCCATATATACCCCCCCCCCCCCCCTTCCCCCTGCATTGCTCACCACAGATCCACATGGACCATCGGAGCAGCCAGAGAAAGGACAAAGATTGCTTGAAAGGGGAGGTCCAGTGCATTACAGGCTCCCTTTTGCCAGATCCCCCAATAGATGACCAGCAGTGCAAAGATTACCTGAGACTGTGCAGACTACACCCCTTTCATTTGTCATCATCCTGCCAGAAGTTGTGTGGCCTATTGCCATCAGTATCCATCCAGCCTATAACAGTGCCCATCAAGAGACAGACTCTTGATGGGCACTGTCAACAGAAGGACATCTATGCCTCATTGGTGTGGTGAGAGGCCTATTGGCCACCTTTGTGTGTTTAAATAGATTACAGTTACTGAAACTCGAGAGTTGTGTACAAATACCCTTGATTTGGGGGTTATCACACCGAAATATAATGTATTCTCTAATAATCTACAAAGTTCTCTAATCCCCCATTTTAGTTTTAGTAGACTCTAATAAAATAATCACATGATACAAGAGGCCGAGCTTGGACCAAAGTGTGTAATTATTTCAGTGTGGGTATGGCAGGATGATGTCTAAATATAATCCTACCTAAAAACATTACAATTGAAGATACTGTTGGTCACAGAAAGTGGTGTACCTAGAATATTTTGCCCCTTGGACCAATCATTCTTTAACAGCCCCATTCAAAAAACCTCTTAAGCAATAAAGCATATGCTGTGTGCTGCACAGGGTGGTGGATGTGGCCAAACTGCACTACCAGTGGGAGAGTCTGGTTTAGTAAAAACTATATTTACCAGACACATGCAACACTCAGCCCAATCATTTTTAAACAAGAATGACTTACTCTTCCATTACATATGCTTTTCTGCACAGAAAACATTAAAGAAAATCTTCAGGAATATGTAATATACCTAGAATGCAATGGTTAGGTGTATGTCACATTAAGCCCAGCATACACTGTGCAGTCAGGAATATGCAATGTAGAACATAGTGTTTATAGTGCAGGGCTCAGGAGTGGGCAGCACAAAGAGTGCAGGGTTCAGGAGTGCAGAACTTGCAGAGTGCGGGGGTCAGGAGAGCATAAAACATAGCGTGCAGGGGTCAGGAGTGTGAAATGCAAAGAGTGCAGGGGTCAGGAAAATGCAATGCAATGCAGAAAGTGCAGGGGTCAGGAATGTGTAATACAGCTGGTGCAGGGATCAGGAATGTGCAATACAGCCAGTGCAGGGATCAGGAATGTGTAATACAGAATGCAGGGGTTAGGAGTGTGTACTGTACAGAATGCAGCATAGAGCATAGCATAGCGCAACATACAGGCTAGTGTATAGAATACAACCAAAAAGGCCCCCCTCCTGCCAGTCTTAATTAGGGTTGCCACCTGCCCAGGATTGACCCAGACAGTCTGGGTTTTGAATGCTGTGTCCGGGTTTCATGGCAGCAGAAACCCGGACACACGATGTCAAGCAGACAGGGGCAACCAAAATTAGGATAGGAGCTACTAGCCCCCCACTAAAAATAGTCTCGACTGTGATATTTACATATGAATGGGTGGCACTATTTACATATGAATAAGCTACGACTCATTTTCCCACAAAAATGTCTGCGCGTCGCTAGAATGTTCTTCGGGTTTCGCTTGAAGAAAAGGTGGCAACCCTAGTCTTAATCCCCCTAAACTCATATTCTCCACAGTACAAATTGGCCCTAACAGTCCCAATCCACCTTGTCCTGGAGACTGCAGAGGAGAATATGCAGAGACCACAGACAGCCCCTGATGACCCAAATCCCCAGTGTATACAGATTGTGGGTTCACAGTGTGCCCCATTTTTTCTTGGGGGCCCGTGTGTGCAGCACACACTGCATACATTGATGGTATGTCACTGCTGCTGTACATATCCAAAGTAAAGGTATGTGGGTGTTGTTTCATTGTTCTAAAACAAATCTGCAGTGTGCTAAAAAAAGAAAATTCTAGTAGCAGCTCCTTAAGCCTCCTGGGAAGTTTCTAATATTTATAAAATATTCTGATCTGGTCATCCATAAACACAAACACACGTCTGATTTAAATCATATCACTTTTTGACAATTTGCTTCCATTAAGTAAGTTATGAAAAAACAAAGTACTTGCAAAAACACGGTTGGTTTGCTGACCTACTGCAAATGGCAACTCCTTGAGTAGGAGATGCGTTTATTTATTTGCTCAGTTAATTGAGAGCTACTGTACTTGAGAGTGATGTATTGCTGATCCCTTCTGTTTGCAAAGGTACGAACATGCAGAGAGTCAGCAAGCTGAACACAAAATAGAGACAACAAAAATGTTCATACAATGCCTAATGTTTATATGGAATGTTTTTATTATCTATCTATCTATCTATCTATCTATCTATCTATCTATCTATCAAATCAGTCTTTGAGCAATATCTTGGCACAGGAAAACTAGGAAGTTGCCTAGGGCATCCTCTGCTGGAGTGGGCATTAAACTAGTAGAATTTGCTGCTGGGGCCAATAAAACATTATTAAGGCCTTTCGCAGCTATTCCTGCTAAAGTTCCATTTCCGTATGTAGGGCACTTTAAACATGGCACTTTAAAATGCAGTGCAATTTCTCCTTTAAAAAACAATGCACACTGCATCTATGACAAAATCTTACCCCTATCCTGTGCTAACCTGGCCATTTCTGTTTACAACAGTTTACTCTCAGCCTCCCTGGACACGTTCATTCCCTACATGCAGAATAAGGCCCCCAACCGCTGCAACCCTGGCAAGCAAAAAGCACCAGAAATCTCAGACAGTCCCATGATTGACAGACAGAGCCATGCTCTTAAACGAACTGTGGCGCAAAAGTAAATCACTGCAAGACTTCTCCCTAAAGAAATTTGCTCTCCATGCTGCCAAACAGACCTATTTTAGCACTTTTCTTAATACCCTCTAATTTAGTCCTTGTCAACCCTTTGCTACTTTTAACTCTCTGCTTCATTCCCCACTACGCGCATTCACTAACTCACTCACTAAGCAAGAGATTGCCAATCATTTAAAAAACAAGACTGATGCAATTTTGCATGAGATCTCCTCTGTCAAGATATTTCCCCCCACCTGGTATACCAGATCAACCTCCACATTCAGTACTTTCCACTTTTGACTGTGCTGACACAATGGAGGTTGTTAAACTTTTTTTTCTCATTGCCACCTAACCACCTGCCCAAACTCAATAACCACTTACTAAATGCTAAACACAATGGTACTACTCATACTCCTAGACCTTTCTGCTGCCTTTGATACAGTTGACTACCCACTGCTTCCCAAAAAACTTCACTCCTTTGGCCTCTAAGACTCTTTCCTTGTTCTCCTTATACCTATCTCAGTGCACCTTCAGTTTCACCTACACCTCTACCTCTTCCTCTCCTCTCCCTCTTTCTATATCAGTGTGGATGTCACATCGTGTCCTAAAACTCAATCTTCAAAAGGCTCATAAAATCCCCCCCCCCCCCCCCCCCCCCGACCCTGCGCCCCGCGCTCACCCTCACCGCACTC
>NW_017307732.1:126428-131302 GCF_000935625.1 Nanorana parkeri
CCAAAAAACCCCCCCCCCCCCCGTGTCCCTTTCCCACAGTTTCTCCACTGAGATCTATCAGTCCCTTCACACATGCCAGGGTGCTCTCCTTCAGGCCCCACATTTAACCACTGACCAACTCTTGCTTTAAGCCCCGAAACATTTCCAAAATGTGCCCCTTCTTAATAAATGATACCATAAAGCTTCTAATTCGATCTCTTGTCATCTCTTGCTTCAACTATTGCACCTTCTTTCTCATTGTCTACTGGTACAAGGCTATTCCCCCTTCAGCCCACCATAAATGCTGTTGTTAGACTTATCCACCTCACCAACCATTCAGTGGCTGCTAGGTCTTTAAGCCAATCCCACAACTGGGTTCCAATATCTCAGTGCATAAAATTCAAACTACTAAAAACATACAAAGCCATCCACGACTCTGCCCTTGGCTACATCACCAGCCTCACCAACCTCATCTCAAAATATTACCCAACTTGTCCGGTGCATACCACCCGAGACCTCCTGCTCTCTAGCCCCTTTGTCACCTCCTTCCATGCTCACCTCATGGAATTCTGCAGAGCTTTTGCCATCCTCTGGAACTCCCTACCCAAATTTAAATGGCTATCTTCTACTCTGTCTGCTCTTAGGCATTCCCTGACAACTCAGCTCTTCAGGGAAGCCTATTCCCTATCTAGGAAACCTGGGGGACATCATTGACAAAAAAAGGGTAAGACTGCATGGCTGGAGAAAGATCTGGTTTACATTGTAAGTTGACCCCACAATGTTTTCTTTATTTGTGTAATGTTTACTGTCCACCTAAAAATTCATAAAACCTTATCCAGACATGCAGCCTGGGTGCCAATGGAAAGAGGGAGGGGGCACACACCAACTGAACCATTCTAGGCCACATGCATAGCCAAGAGCCTCTTAGCAATCAATGATGCTACCTGTAGGTGCAGCCTGATGAGAAACTCTGAGAGCCTAGTTGCCATATCAGGTCCACCTCCCTTGTGATTGACAGCAGGCAGTGGATTGATTCAAAGTCAAAAGACAGTCTGTTACTGCTGTCAATCAATAGCAGAGTGGACTTGATGAGGAACTAGTCCTTCTGGATCCCTATCAGGCTCCTCTCAGAGTCAGCATCACTAGTTGTTAAGGACACTGTCGGTTGTGTAGTTGACAGTGCCCTTAAAGTGGACCTTTACCCCTTTCATTAAAGATCACATCAGCATGCAGCTCTGCATGCTGATATGAAATCATCTTACATTCATTAGTTAAACAAACATATTTTTCATTTACTTACAAATTGAGTTTATCCACTTCCTGGTCCAGTCCTGGCACAAATTATGTAATGTGCCCAAGCATTGCATCCTGGGAAGGTTACATTAGCAGAGCATTGCTGGGAAATCTCATCTGTAATCTCATGAGATGTCAGGGAAAGGCATTTTCCTACCCTGTGATGCGCATGGTCACATGTCCTAGTCACATGTGCCAGAGTTCCAGAAAGTAAAGGGAGATCTAGTAATCTGCCCTTAGTTAAAATGGTCACTGAAAACTGGAAAAGAAAAGAGAAATAAGATATGTAAAGTATAAATAGCCTTCAATTATCTATAATTATCTGTTTGTAGATTGCCATTACTAAACATTTCTAAAAGTGTGTTTGTTGTTATTTTAAAGATATGGGTAAAGTTCCTCTATAACCATCAATGGGCAAAGCCTGATCTTGATGCTATGGGACTAGTTCCCCATCAGGTCCGCTCTTCTCTCACTCACTAACAGCAGGCAGTGAATGCATTCCATAGCCAATAGTAGGCTGGTTATTGGTTACAAGATCTGACCACTGCCTACTTTCAATCAGTAGCAAAGTGGACCTAATAGGGAACTAGTCCAGCAGCATCCACATCAGGCTCTACCCATGTCAGCTGTCACCCATTGACTTCAATGGGGTTTGGATTTGGCACCCAAACTTAAGTAAAGTTCACAGAGCCCACCGCGAACTAAACCAAGGTATGTTCAGCTAATCACTTGTGAAACCGAACCGAACATATTTGGGTTCGGCTCGGGATGGCATCGGTGAAAGAGGCTTCAACATGTATCAATTGACCATTTTTGGTCAATGATATCACTAGCTATACTCCACGCCCGTGTTTACATTAAGCTGCAGAGACCAGAGCTGTCATTCAGTGCTAGGTTCACGTCAAGTTCACATGTGTCGTTTTCTTGTCTGATGTCGTTTAATGTTATTTATGTGGATCTGCATTGCTGAACAATGTAATTGATGATGGATGTGCAGCATGGGATTTTTTTTAAATAAAAGGCTTGACAAAATGTGTGTTATTATTTATACTTCTATTTTTCACATCTATGTGAATGGGAAGGGGTACTATCTACCCCTTATTCATGTAAGGGGGCGGGATCTGGGGACCCATATATTCTTAATGGGGGCTTTCAGATTCTGATTAGCCCCCCACCCAAAGAACCCCACAACAACTGGGCCAGGATTGTAGGGTAAGGGCCCTTGTCATCAACATTTCAGTATGGTACGGCACCATGCTGAGGGCATGTGGCCTGGTATGGTTCGGGGGGGGGGGGGGGCACTCACTCATCCACCCTTTTGGCTGGCCTACAACCCCTTGTCACTTATTTTTTACTTGCTGTTTATATTCAGTGGTCAGCATTTACTGAACCAATCTTCAGTAAAAGCCATTTTACAGAAAGTAATAGCATGTCACAAAAAGTTATGGCAGAAATAACTAATTACAGAACAGTTCCAATATAATGGGAAATGTTTTTATGTGTTAGGGTTTATAATGTATTGTGCATTATATTTATACTATCAATATTTTTGTTTATATTGGAAAACTGCAGAATTTGTGCGGGTGTCATTGTCATTTTGATACTTTTTTTTTTAACCCCAATCTAACATGCCAGGGCTGGGATACCTGCTACCTTCTCAAACTACAGTACACATTTCATTCTGTTATATGGCCATTTACTTGAAGTGGATCTCTCACTTTGTCCTGAATATTTCCCACAGGTTCCCTTGCTAGCTTGCCCCGTTCCTCCACTGATACTTTCCTTCCCTGTATACCCTTGCTGCTCTGTTTATTTGTGTGAGCCCTGAGTATAATACCTGTTTAAGCTCTTTGTTGATCAATGTGGGAGCCTAGCGTTAATGGCCTTATCCCCTCTTCCCTGTGTTCTTGATTGCCAGCTCATTTTCAGCACTGCATGCTGAAGGGGAGAAGGTTACATGGTATTTCCTTTAATTGAATACAATATTTAATCTATGTTAATATATTTAACATAAGTTCAAATTATATAAAAAATAGAAATATGATAAAAATAGTAAAGTTATTATTTGTAGAATTTACATGCAATATTACATAAATTAATACATTAATATAATGTATTTCATGCAGACTTATTATAAAGTATTCATTTAGGTATCATTTCTAAATTAATAATAAACCTATCCCATTGCAGACAATTAGGTTTTCCATTATTTCTTCAATCCTCTGATATCAGGGGGCCAGTTCAATAGTAGTTGAGATGAGGCAAATAATTTAAATTGACTTCACTGATGTTCATGCTAAATCTATTCACGGGGGATTCAATTACTAGGAAGACATATATTTTAATCTGTCGACACTAAAGACCAAGTCCCCGTCATATGTTGTAGCTTAGCACTCTGGTGATCAGGTTGATGGATTAACATTGAGATATATATATAGTTATAATGCTCTTTTACTGTTATATAAGTATTTTTCTAATTCAATAATTTTTAAGGTGTCTGTTGGCAATGGCAAATATGATCGCATTTAGGCAGATATGGGTTCCCCAAGTGTACAAACTGAGAAGGAAAAAATAACGTCCACTAAAGAATTAATTTCATTTGAAACTGTTTAAGTGTACCTGTACTCTTCATTAGGAACAAAGTAAATGGTTAACTGAATAGCAGGTGCCCTCTGGTGCAATTTTGCACTCAGGCCCCAAGGGCTGCATTGTGGGAAGCATGATAGAGAGTCAAATCATTTTCCATATCATAAAGTAACATTTTTTTTTAACTCGTGGGCTAATAGGCTGGTGAGGAAGCAAGTTATAAATACAAGGGCTGCGTCCTGCTATACAATGAACATATGCCAAATAAAGGTACCAATAAATGACATTAAAGTTTTCCATTAAGTGCATGATGCAATATTTTTTTTTTTTTTAAAATCCAAGTTTATTAACCAAAGATGCAAACTGATACAAATAGTGCATGGATAGGCCTGCACGCAGGCAGCCAACTGTAATACAGAAATAATAAAGTATATTTAGTATCGTATGTAACAAAACCTCAAACGAGACAGTAGTACATAAGGCACAGTGGCACAGTGAATCAATACAATTCTAGCTACGAGATTACCATTTTTGTCACTGGTCAAGCAGCGCAATTTAGCCATCCCTGCCAAATTTCTAGTTGCGATTCTGCTCATAGTGGCATCCTCGCGGGAGGTGCAACCACCCACTGTCAATGCAGGCAGCCCACCTATGCAAGGGAGGTCATGACTTCCCGCGAGCGCAAAGCCCCACGTAAGGAAGCCATATCTCCCGAGCGATCATCAACTGTGCAATACGATGGCTGTACGGCAGTCTACTTATGAGGTAGTAGAGAAGAACAGACATTTAAAAGTAAAGGCAGGTGTGAAAAAGAGAGAGGGAGGGAAAAGGAAGCAGAGAAGGAACGGTCTCCTGCCTTCCCCAGTGACCCCCCAGTGGAACAGAGCACGTGACCGGCATATTTCATACAAGATGCAAAAACTACACATATCTTAGGGTAAGTGTGTCCCAATGAGGGAATAGAACTCATGAGCCCCCCTCAGGGGTCACAATCCGCAGATAAGCATCAGAAACCG